>NW_003852400.1:12114467-12131525 GCF_000181295.1 Otolemur garnettii | reverse complement strand
TATTAGATGAGTTCTGTCTCATACCTAGAGCATTTGAGAAGCATGCAGTGAGGCTGACATCCCCGGAGGGAGTAACTGGGGGCAGAAGGTTGCCCGTAGCAGCGTGAGCACAGGAGAGGACGGACTGAGGCCTTGTACAGGGATTGCACGGAGACAGGGTTTTGGAAATCTTTAAACCTAGTGAGTGCAAATCATATTGGCTTTGACAGACAAAAGTTCTCAGTTGATTATGACAAGAGTAAAACTGTCAAAGCAGTGCAAAAAAGGAGGGAAGGGAAACATTTTTTAAATTAAAAATCTAGCTGAGTTTGAAGTAGAATGCAAAATTTTTCATCTGTCTGCGCTGTCAGCTTTCTGTGCATGTGAAAATATATTTGTTATTTTCTAAATTAATTTAATGGGTTCCAGATTGTACAGGATGTCATACTGGAAACAGGATTATACAAGATAATAAAGAGTTTTGTTCTCTAAATGAGTTTTACCTAGATTCCCTGTGTTGTACTTTTGATCTGAACTGTGTTTCATTTACCACATTGAAGCAGGTTACATAAAGGGTAAAATAATAGAAACTTAATCAGGAAACAGGTTTTTCTATTGCTGAATTTTATTATATACTCTTGCCATATTCCATAGCCTAATTCTTGAAAATAATAAAAGATGTGTCATGTTAAACTAAAGACAATTGAAACCACATTGCGTTATAATTATGCATCCTTCCTCTGAGCCATACCAAATATTTCACACCCATTCATCTTCAGGACAAACTTGTGGATTATTTAGGAGTTATTGGTGGGAAGTATAAACTTCCTGAACTCTACCTTCTGTAAAATGCTAGATAAATATTATTGGTTGGTAAATTTAATTTTATAGATCAAAAACATATACAAAGAGCAAATAATTTCTCAGAAACAGATACTTGTTTCCAAAAGCCCAGTCCAATAACTTTTGTGTTAGAAAATATTATAATACAAACTGGTCCCATTAGTTTTACAGTGAGAATAATACCTTATAGAGTAACTCTGGTGGCACAGAAGGATACACAGATATACTGCACACATGACTGATTTTGTTAATATAATGCAATTTTCTGGTAGACCAATCTCCGCATATGCTTTATATCAGCAGTCTCCAACCTTTTTGGCACCAGGGACTGGTTTTATGGAAGAAAATGATGGGTGGGAACACTATACAACCTAGATTCCTCATGCACAGCTTAGTAGGGCTCACACTCTGACAGAACCTAATGCTACCACGGATTTGACAGGAGGCCAAGCTCAGGCAGTGATGGGAGCAGCTGTAAGTGCAGATGAAGCTTCTGTTCACTCACCCACTGTTCGCCTCCAGTGTGGCTGGTTCTCAACAGGCCGTGGGGGGGATGGAGGGTGGAGACTGCAGCTTTATATAATCCACACCAAAATGATGAGTCTATTTGAATAGCGATTTGCGTACTGAAACCTTACATCCCTGCCATATCTACCATTCTCAATCAATCTGAAAACAACTTCCAACTTGGCAACAACTTATCTCTTGAATTTCCAAATAAATGCTACAGAGAGTTGAGATTCTTTCTCTAACATGTTCTCATTGCACTCCCTCATCACTGGCTAGATAATCACCACAGCCACAGCCTTGAAGAAAGAATCATCTATGGAGTAGAAAACAGTAGCACGTTCCTGGAATGCAGTCCCAAGTCACAAAGAGCACTGGTCTACTGGCAATTCCAGAGGCGAAATGAAGAACGAAAAGAAGAGGTATAGGAATGAAACTGACCTGATTATTTCTCTCTAACATATACTATTAAGTGAGCCCAACATTGAATTAAAGAAAAAGTACCGAAAGCCCTACCCTTATTCCTTTCTCATCCAATCAATAGCTCATGCATTAAACAAGCATTCACTGCAGGCTGAAAATGTGACCACCTTTTCTCTAGAAATTAGAGAAACAAGCTGGTATGAGTTTTGATCCTAAAAGAAGTCTGAGGGTATATTTTAAAGTCTATTTATGTTTTACTGTGGTTTCTATAAATCAGTTATGTTGTCTGTATTTGTACACAATCAAAACATCAAATCCTATTCATTTGTGCAATTCATTCTGCTATCCAAACCTGTTCGTCTTTCTCTATTAACTTTGTCCTCCAATGGGGGTGGAGAGGTTGGAAGAAAGGAGTAGTAAATTTAGGGTAAGAGCCCTGATGTCACCATATCAACCCTGATATAACTACAGGTGGGTCTTCCTAATGGATACACTTATTTCTGTATATAAGTCAAGAATTGTATACAGAAAATCTTAGTGAGTACTCTGATTCCTTAAAGCCTTTAAAAGCATTAAATATGAGTAAACATTTAGTTGATAAAATATATTATGTGGAGATAATTTTACAAACAATATGAATATAAAGGAGAAATTCCTCTCCATTATCTTTGTGTACATTTCAAGCAGTCTTTAAACTATATAATCACATTGTACAGATGCCAAGATTGATTTTTCACGTTACCAAGTAAGGCTTTTCAGATCATTATCATGAACTGAATTCAAAATAATAGAGGGGTTAGAAATATTCAAGAACACCTCCTCACATAGTTGTCTCTAGTAAGTTGGATGATTAATTATTACCTACACAATCCCATATTTTCTTTTGTTTTTTCGACTACTGTTTATTTCATTTTTTGAAATTTATTAGAAGTTTTTTCTATTGTCCTATTGTTATCTAGTACCATTGTTCTGTATTCCAAGTTCTGTATTAAACATTAGGTTTCTCTCATATTTATATACCCTTTGAAATTTATAAAATAAAACATATCTTAGTTCCTTCCTCCAGTTCTCCTTTGTTGGAGTAGAGTCTCCCTCTGTTGGGCTAGAAAGCAGTGGTGTTATCATACCTCACTGTAATCTCAAACTCTGGAGCTTAAGCGGTTCTCCAGCCTCAGCGCCCAAGTTCCTGGGAAGACCGGCATGTACCACCAATCCCAGCTAATATTTTTTTCTATTTTTTATAGAGATTAGTCTCACTCTTGCTCAGGCTGGTCTGTAACTTCTGACCTCAAGCAATTCTCCCAAGCCTATCAAAGTGCTAAGATTCTAATTGTGAGCCATCATGTTGGCCCTTCCAGTTATCTTGAATATTTTAAATTATAAGAAACTCTATGAAATAATAGTATAACCAATATTTTCCAATGCATCTTAAAATTAATGGGCAATATATGATACCTTCCTTTTTCTGCTGGGAAAACACTGTCATTTACCTTCAGAAGGCTAATAACTGCTAAAATGTGGCTCAAGACACACTGTAAATTTGCATTGACTTAGTTTCAGATCCTATACTGCCTTAAATATGTCTATTTTATGCTGCTTTTGTCCCCGTGTAGATCAGAGTGGACGATCACATCATCAGGACAGAACAAGGCCTGCTGCTGCGGAGTCTGCAGCGGAAGGATTCGGGCCATTACCTCTGCCACGCCGTGGAGCATGGCTTCATGCAGACGCTGCTTAAAGTAACCCTGGAAGTCATAGACACGGAGCATTTGGAAGAACTTCTCCATAAAGATGATGATGGAGACGGCTCTAAGACCAAAGAGATGTCCAACAGCATGACCCCCAGCCAGAAGGTCTGGTACAGAGACTTCATGCAGCTCATCAACCACCCGAACCTGAACACAATGGATGAGTTTTGTGAACAAGTCTGGAAAAGAGACCGAAAACAGCGTCGGCAGCGGCCGGGACACCCCCAGGGGAACAGTAACAAGTGGAAGCACTTACAGGAAAATAAGAAAGGGAGAAACAGGAGGACCCACGAGTTTGAGAGGGCACCGAGGAGTGTCTGAGCTGCATTACCTCTAGAAACCTCAAACAAGGACAAACTTGGCTCGACGAGAACTGGAAACAATGCAATATACATGAACTATTTCATGGCATTATGTGGATGTTTACAAGGGTGGGAAATTCAACTGAGTCCCACTCATTATAAATTAAATCCATGAATAACTTTTCTAACGGGCTTTCTTCCTAACAGTCCCGCCTAACAAAGATCACAGGTGAATACGGATGTTCACTTTAGCAGACTTAATGTCTCCTACGAGATTACACGTACGTTTCGCTTCATTCTTTGCCTGAGAAATAAAAAAAAAATAATAATTAAAAAAAAAAATCATTTGCCATACTGCCATCTAAAGGAGAAAAACGGCATCAGCAAAGCCATTTTATTGACCTAAAATAAACTGCATGGATTTACTAAGCTGATGAATATTCCAAAATGTGGTTGGAGTCAAGGATATTTTTTGTCTACCAGCCCTTGTGTATGTACTGGAGGAGTCAAGAGTACATTGATACTGAATGAAATAGTCTGTGGAAATTTTAAAAACATAAACCATCCATCATCCAGAAGAAAAATGGAATACACTGATCTACTACTGATGTCTTCTTTCAGCTTTGATCTAAAGATGTATTTTATTAAAACTATAATTTAAATGTACCATGACAAATATGCAGTAAAAATTAGTTGTTTTCTAAGCTAGAGTAGTTTTCTGTCCTACAAGTATTGTGTGATATAGTTTTGTTTTAAAAATTCCAATTGTATGCTGCTTTCTTTTTTTTGACATTTTATTTTCAGTTGTGTAAGGGGGTAGCTGATATTGTTCTAGAAACATATTTACAGCATTAACATGTAAGTTCTAAAACCTGAATATAAATTATGCTTTATTTTTATGAGTAAATCAAACAAATGGAAGCTGTTCACATTCCCCTTAAGTATTACCTAAATTAATTTTAACTTGCTTAATGTTCTTAGAAAAACAGCATTTCATCAGCAATAAAGGAACACAGTGATTTTTATTATAACTAAGGATCAATGAAGAGAAAAGGAACTGCATAGCTCACGAAAAAACAGCATTGTCTCATGATAGTGTTAATAGAGACCTCGGATTCTGCACTTGAATCCCTGCATGACATTTGAGACATAAATATTTCTCATGGTTCTGCTAGGAATTATATCTGTGTCCTTCGTTTTGAAAAGAGAGGGATCAATAGTAATAAGAACAATATCTTGGAGGAAAATTTTCCAACCGATCACGTGTGGATCAGCCCCCTCTTGTTTAACAATGATCTGTACCAGGTATACATAACTCATTTCATGTTGATGGGAATGGCTTATATACAAACTATTTTCCAGGACGCAACCTACATTTAAAAGATGTTAAAACTTGTGTTTCCTGCACCCATTTCCAAAATAAGGTAAAAGATTTATAATTCAGGATTTGACGCCTTCTTTGTCCTAAAATTATTTGTTGGGAATCATTGACTTCAAGATAGGTAAGACTTTCAACATTATAATATGGTTTCCTTTGCATGGCCCTCACCTTTTCAGGAATCCTTTTCTATATCCTTCATCATGCACAAAAATGCAAAGAAAACCTCATATAACTAATTAATGAAGTAGCATTCGAATTCTAACTGTAGCTGTCTTGGGATTCTAATTAACTCAGCATTACTTTCTCACTTTAGACTACAGTGAATTTTTATTCCCTATCAGGTGAAATATTTCACAGATGGAAGCTCATCTTTCAGTTTTAATGATTATTTTGAATAAACAATTTGTTGCCACTACTTGTTTCAAATAAATGCCTGAAAATAATCTATGTTCGATCTTAAGCTTCATTGACTAAATGGTATTGCTTTGGAAAGTACTGTACATCCTCAAATGTAAGCTGCATGGTTAAATTATTGAAGGACACTCCCCTATACAGAAAATAGTGTTTGAAAGATAAATGAAAGAACAAAGATTGCTCCCGAAATAGGCCATTCTTTTTATTTTCACAGGGCATCTTAACTGTACTAAAATTCAGTGTTGCATTTCCTTCTAAATTTGCAGCTGAAAGAAATTTATTTGCAATAGAAGTAGCTTATTTCTTACTATCACTCAAAATTAAAGGATGTAAAGGGACAGAGATTGTGTATCCTCGTGAATGCCTTCCGAAATCTTAATGCATTTTATTTAGCATTATAAAATGCCAATAGAATAAAAAGTCTAGACTTCAATTAAAAGTTACATAAACAAAAGAATCTGCTGTCATGTCTTTATATACCAGCAGGTCTCAGTTTTTGAAGAAAATGATAGACGTGTATGTGTAACTTGCAGATAAATAACTCTTCTTGCAGTCAGAATATTCTGCCAATGTGTATTGTGAGGGGGAATTTTGCACGAAAATATCCCATTTAATAATTCAGATTTTGGCATATGCATGTGTCATCAGAGACGAAACTTTTTTTAAATGACTTGTGACCATAAAATTCTGACAGCAGTCTCAAAGTATGAAAAAGATGCATCACAGCGGAGAAATTGTAGCCCAGTTGAAATCAAATGTAAAATTTAAACGCATGTAAATGCACACGTAATGCTTTTTTATGTACTATTTAGTGATTTTCAATGGTATGTGTTTAATATTTTTGCTACCTACACATTAGGCAAAAGAGATGTAAATACTTTTGACAAAAGAAAACAGTGTAAAATAAAATTTTCTATAGGGACTCCATTTTAATGTATTCAACATCATCCTAAAATGCGAGATTTTCCCACACAGGTGACAAGGTGGTTTATGAACTATTTAAGGGCAGAGGTGTGTGCCCAATCTATAAGCATGTTTTGGCCAGGCAGGAAATATGTTCCATGTCTGTATTTATCATTGCATTTCCGATGGGAACTAGAACATTGGAGAGAAAACTGTAATGAAACTGCTGCTGTAAATTATTTTTTATAGCATGTATTCAGTTGCTAAATACACATTTCTTCAAAATATTTGAATTGAGATGTCTTTACTGTTCCCTATAACATATGGTAATAAGGAACATAAGCTTAGAAAATTTTGAGAACTCATCAGGTTGCTTTATAATTAGACAACAGATTTCTTCATTGCAGTTATCTGTAAACTGAATTCTATATTTATGGTGATGTGAATTTTTATACCCTTTAAATTAAATATTGTTCTTTTTAATGTCATACCTGAAAAGGAATTGCAGGGATAAAATTCTATAATGTGTCATGATCATAATCAGTTTGGTCTTATTCAAGGTCTACAGAGATGCCAGAGGGTTGTTGTTGAAATTTACCTATCCTAATGGTCACAGGCAAGCATTTTATTAATATGGGGCCAATAGTATAACGTTTTAAAACTTTCATTTTATGAAATATTAATACTTTTAAAGACACAATTTGTATTCATTTGAATGAAACGCTATCAGGTTTCATGGTTTCAACGATACGGTTAAAAAATAGAATTCAATGTCACCTTATTGTACAATGTGTTTGATATAAACTGGCCTAAGGCCAAAGACATCTATGCTTTTTTTAACTTTGTGCTGATTGTTAATGTTTGCAAAAATACATGTTTCCATAAAAAACAAAACATTATTTTTCAAAAAGCCTGTAAAATCCTGTTAGTTTGTTTGATTTCTAATGGTTTTCTAATTAATTAAAGAAGCATATTTTTTAAGTTAAGGGGATCTCTAAATCAAAAAGAGAATAAAGCAGCAGAAATGATATCTCATACAGTTAAGAGAACGGTCACAGCCAACCTCATCAAAGAAAAGAGGTTTGTTATTCATTTCAAGCATGCAGGCACTCATGGGCAGAGGCAAAGGTCAAAACTAACAAAGATGATTGTGAATATAAAGATTGAGGATTCTAGATGCATCAGCCTTTAGAACCAGATTCCTAACTGTTTAAGTAAATTTCCACAGATAGATATCTGTGCTACAAATTTTGTTAGGCCATGAAATTAAGAAGAGTGAGACATAACTGCTGTCCTCAAAAGGTTGACAGTGACATAAAAGAAACAGAAAGAGACATGACCTTGTATCAGTCATCTTATCCAGTCAGTCTTCCTTGATCCTCCCATCTCTAGCTCAAGCCAATCACCTTCTCTGTGCTAAATCTGTGCATTACACATTTAGTGCGTTTACTACCACATTTATCACAGGAGTGTGATACATTCTGTTTAGTACCCCCATATCCATTTCTAGACTGTGAGCTCCTTGAGGACAGGCTTTATGCCTACTGTGTTTCCCCGAAAATAAGACCTACCCCCAAAATAAGCCCTAGCAGGATTTCTATGCATTTGTTAAATATAAGCCCTACCCTAGGTCTTGTTAAATAAGGCCTAGAGATGGGCACGGCTATGCAGCATATCATCCATTTTGATGTGGAGACATCCACTGAAAATAAGCCCTAGTGTGTCTTCTTGAGAAAAAATAAATGTAAGACAGTGTCTTATTTTCAGGGAAACATGGTAATTTATCTCTGTCCTTAGTGCCTAGCATGATGCCTAGCACAAAGAAGGAACACAAAAAAAATCATTGCCGGGGGGGGGGTGGTGGTCACACTGTAATAAGTGCCAAGCGCAGCTCCCAGTGAAAGTGCTGTGGGATCAAAGAGGAAGGAGGAGCTAATTTGTGGCCTGAGTCAGAGAGGAAGTGACTTGAGTTTTTGAATTATTAGTTACCTGAATGGGGTATAAGAAATAAGGAGACAGGAAGAGAGGCATGAAAGATGCTTTTTCCCCAAGTATTCTAAACAGATAAGGGTTCTTACAGAAAAGCTAAATACTCCACTACTGCGAGTTAAAGCAGGGGGGTTGTTTGATTTTACCTGGATTTTGATTCATTGCCCTCCACTTGCACCCTGCCCTTTCCTTCCTGGCACACAGTGTCATACGTCATCCACTCTGCCTCCTACACCCCCACCAATCTCTTTACCTTCCCCCCTCACGTTGAACCTCATTTGTCTTTACTGAGCTAAAGTCATCGCACTGGACAGTGTCCCTTCAACCATCTTCAAACTATGATAATCTTTATTCCATAGTCTTTTCTCTGGTTTAAACCGCCATGCATCAGCTGGAATTTGAAATTCCACAGATACAGTTTTGAGAGAAGCTAGCCTCATCAGGTAGATTCCTCTGTCTTCCAACTCAAATTTTGTTACATTACACTCAGCTACAGCACGACCTTGCTCATCTGGTATTAGACAAGTTCCAACATTGCCTTGCTAATGAGCAAGGTGGCTCACAATCAAGACTTCAGCACAGAGTGACAATATGAAGCCTGTATTTATTCAAAGGGTACCTAGAAGGAGTAATTCATGGTAAGCAATGCTGCAGGTGAGGTTAGCACACAGAGTTAACAGGCAAAGAGTCCTATTTTCTTTTCTTTTTTTTTTTTTTTTGAGACAGACCCTCAAGCTGTCACCCTGGGTAGAGTGCTGTAGCATCACAGCTCACAGGAACCTGCAACTCCTGGGCTCAAGTGATTCTACTGCCTCTGCCTCCCAAGTAGCTGGGACTACAGGCACCCAGCACAACGCCTGGCTGTTTTGTTTTTTTTTTGGTTGCTGTCATCATTGTGTGGTGGGTCCAGGCTGGATTCAAACCCACCAGCTCACGTGTATATGGCTGATGCCTCAGCCGCTTCATCTTGAATCTGTCAACTTCACACCATCGTTACATTCAGCAATCAAGTTTTTCTCATACAACAAAAGAATGTATTTTATTTATTTTAAAAAACACTAATACACAGTGTTTGCTTATATAGCACCAAAGCAAAAGTTTTCACGAATGTGTTCGAATCATCACAATCTGAGTAATTTTGAAGTCTCCACTTTGATCCTCTTTGTAAATCTCACTGACCCATCAGACCTCAGGTAAATACATTTTGTAAAATCCAGTGTTATTTGTGCAGTCCAGTTCTTACTGGGGTATTTTGTTTGTTTGTTTTGTTGATAACTAATTCAGAGAGTCTGAAACTTTGAGACAATTTTTTTTTTTTCTCTAAAATCAAACAGCTTTCCCTCTGCAGGATTTTTTTCAACACAATTTGATTTTCAGGGAGTTTACATTCTTGAATTTCAAAAACTAATGACACTTTTATTAATCCTCAGATATGTGTTTTATTCATGTAGTGTTTTAATTTTCTGATAAATGTGAATAAAATAGTTAAGTCTAGGTCTCTGTATATGATTCAATAAATTCCATCTGAATGTAAAGACTAATAACAGTGTATGTATCAAATTTGCACTGTTGCCATCTACCAGTTCCAGAATCATCGCTCATTTTCTCCTTTGTATAACTTTTGGCCCTGATAACGTGTCTGTTGAAATTTTATTTAGTTTGAGAAGTGGGTTAAATTATTAGTTAATGAATCTGATACAACATTACAAAAAATGATCTGTTTATCCATATGGAGAATTGTACTATCAGTGAGTATATTAAATTCTTTCAATTGAGAAATATATTTATACAAAAGCATAAGTAAATATATGTTGACTAAAACAATTATATAATTATTAACTTCAGAAATATGCCATTATTGGGTGGCTCCTGTGACTCAGTGGGTGGGACGCCGGCTCCATATACCGAGCATGGCTGGTTCAAACCATATACCGAGCATGGCTGGCCCCGGCCAAACTGCAACAAAAAATAGCTGGGTGTTCTGGTGGGCACCTGTAGTCCCAGCTACTTGGGAGGCTGAGGCAAGACAATCACCTAAGCCCAGGATTGGAGGTTGTGGTGAGTTGTGACACCATGGTACTCTACCCAGGGCAATAGAATGGGACTCTGTCACAAAAAAAAAAAAAAAAAGAAAGAAATATGCCATTATTAAAGCTTCTTCTTTAACTTCCTAACACTACCATAATTTATATTTTTTAAAAAACTACAAATACCCTAGATCACAAAATTTTTGCTTATTCAAAAAGTAGATATATGTCCCCTCAGTGAAGATTGGAATATAATCTATGATTGTTTCCATACTGGTCTTCTAAACAAAAGTGTTTATAAAAATTATGCCATAACGTAACTCTATATTCATTATTGAGAATTATTCTTGAACTTTTTTAAAGGAAGTATTTATATGTTTACATTAAATTGATTAATATCCATACATATCACACCTCACAGAAGAAACCCTTTATAATATAGTGCACTACATTAATTATATTTTAATATTATAATATAAAATAAAATAAAATCAATATAAGCAGAGGTATAGGGGCACTAACACATTCTGTGCTAACGTTATAGCCAGTGATACTAATATTAGTATCTTATGTTCACAGTGTTTTCATGGTATCATGTGAAACTCCTCATATGAAGTGGGGCAGTTTTATCACTCCAACTATATAGGAGATAAAATTAAGAAGTGGCCTACCTTAGATTTAACATTTAGCAAGTTTTAACACTCAGAGACAGAGTACACTGGCTCACACAGTAATCCCAGAATTTGGGGTCATTAAGGTAGGCCATGAGTTTGAGACCAACTGGAGCAACATAGTGAGATCCTCTCTGAACAAAAACTTAAAAACAAATTAGCTGCATGTTGTGACAAATGACGGTAGTCCCTGCTACTCTGGAGACTGAAGCAGAAGACGGGCTAGAACACAGGTGTGTTTGAGGCTGCAGTGAGCTATGGTAGAGCCACTGCACTCCAGCCTGGGCAACAAAGTGAGACAGATTATGTTGTCACTTGATCCAGTTAGAACATAGCTGTGTTATCATCACACCGAAAGTAAACTATTAAACTTTATTAAATTACCACTGCACAGGGCATTATTTTAGTTTAGAATAGATCATCTATAAACAATGTCCATTTATTGATTTGGGACTAGTAACATAAAATAATGACTTATATAGAAGATCAGTGAACCAGTGAAAAATTGGCCAAGTATTCAGTTATTAGACGCTTAAATCAATGCCTAATTCCTTTCTCTGACAACAACGAAAAATGATCGAAGGAAAAAACTGGTATTATCATGTATCTTTCTTAAACTGCTTAAATGAGGCAAATAAAATTTGAATTGATACAAAATAATTTTGTTAGAAAATACCTTCATTTTTAAATTATAATTTAAAATAAATACTTTTGAAAGAAGCATAAGAATTTAAGACTTAAATCTTAATTTCCAACTATGTTGTCTTTGAATTTCTAATTTGGGGGCAACTATCTACCCTTATTACCTCTAAGGATGTATTCTATTTTTTTTTTTTTTAATCAAGCCATGTTCCACTTTATTTTTAACTTTTCTTTTTTAAACAAGCAATAACAACTCCTCATTTGGTCTGTACATTACCCTAGAGGTCGTTATGTTTTTATAGCTTTAATATTTCCCCACATTTTAATATTTTTATTTTATTTCATCTATCTATCTATCTATCTATCTATCTATCTATCTATCTATCGACAGAGTCTCAATCTGTCGCCCTACAGAGTGCTTGGCATCATAGCTCACAGCAACCTGAAATTCCTGGGCTCAGGTGATCCTCTTACCCTCCTAAGTAGCTGGGACTACAGGCACCCATCACAATTTTTCTATTTTATAGTAGAGATGGTGTCTCACTCTTGCTCAGATTGGTCTCAAAATCCTGAGCTCATGCAATCCACCTGCCTTGGCCCCTCTAGAGTACTTCAATTACAAGTGTGAGCCAGTGTTCCCAGCCATTTTAATATTTTTAAAATTTGTCTTAAGGATGTATTCTAAAGTAAATTAGTCAATTGTTTTTTACTAAGTAATCGTGTAAAATTTTTAAATTCATGTTTTCAAAGTTAGTATTTTCAAGCTTGAAAAGAAACTACCGCTATATACTGTACTACCTACGATAGCTTTCGGAAAACAAAGCAATTCTTCTTATATAGGCTAAGTGAAATAAACTGTATTATATTTTATGTATTTCCTATAAGAAAAGGTTTAACATGATGTAAGCAGTGGAAAGTGCTGATGAGGAACTTAATCTTGGAAAACTATGTAGCCAAGATGAAATTAGTATTTGTTATAATCAGATGTAATTCACAGGAAGAAACTGTGAGCACAGGGTTATTCATCATCTCTAAAGATCACATGAGAAAGACGACTACCATAATTCACACCTCGAAAGATAATAATTTATTCAAAATCACTCCCTTTAAAAAGTAAAGATGAAAAGAGACATGACACCCCCAAACCCTGCCAAGCTAAGGATAAACACAAGAAATAAACCATATGTGTTGTGGGAGGCAAATCCACAAAGGAACTGTTAAGTAAAAATAAGACCCAACTATGACATGATCCAGATGTTCACTAAAATGACAGTCTCAGCAAAATCGGACAGACTTCAAGGCCTTGTAGAAAAGGATAAAAGTTCCCAAAGTGTGAACACTGATCGGCTTCAATTATTTGGTAATTCTTTCTAAATAATTGCTTTTGTTTGAAGTGTTGTCATCTTTCAGCTTTAACTATCTTGGAAATTGATAAAAAGCAGCATAACGAGATGAAACGACAATGTAGGCTTTGAAGTACAAGCATTCTGGTTCCTAGGAACTTGAGGAGACCATTAGGGCTGGCCCGCAGAAAAGACGGTTGTGTGTATTAGACAATCTGGAAGGAGGGGAAAAGAATGAGTCTTGTATGTGAGTATTTTATACTGTCCATAGCTAAAGGGGTCATTTAAGTTATAGATATTCATGGTAGACAGCACTGAAGTTAATTTTCAGAGAAAATATGAACAAGGTTTTTCTTTTTACACCTTAAGCATAGATGGACTATCAGGATATCTAGTTTGAGGCTTTGTGTTTCTCAGTGCTTTTTTGTTGTTGTTATTGTTGCAGGTTGGCCAGGACAGGGTTCGAACCTACCACCCTCGGTATTTGGGGCCAGCGCCCTCCCCACTGAGCCACAGGTGCCGCCCTCTCAGTGCATTTTTTTTTAATCAGTTCTGGCTAAATATCTCGCTCTGAATACACCACAGCTCACCTTGTACACTCAACTTTCATAAAATATTTAACATAACAGTAAGGGATTGAATTAAAGAGAAAATATTTACAAATAACAAATTTTAAGACATAATAAGCAGAAAACTCTCAAGCGCTGTGAAGGTAGAAAGAAAGAATGGGGACTGGGAAGGGCAAGGGAATGATGTACGATTTTCAAAAGAAGCAAAGGCATAAAGAAAAGATGTCAGGACAAATGCTTGTGTTTCTATCTCATGCTTTTTTTATTCTTCTGGTAATTCCAGTCTATGTGCTATTGATCACTCTTTATCTTGTTTAATTTGGTCTTGTTTAACTTAATTCCAGTCTATGTGCTATTGATCACTCTTTATCTTGTTTAACTTGGTCCCATCCTAGTGGACTACATTCAGGCTATTCAAAACATGTGGTCAAACTGGAGATTACAGATATTGGCATCACTTGGGAAACTGTGGGAAATATAGACATAGAAGGCCCACCCCACACCTCTGAATCTAAACCAACGTTTTTGTTCAACCCCATGTATTTTGTGTCTGCAGTAATAGTTGAGCAGCTACACTTTAAGTGACTCATTCATATAGATTTGGTTTGTTCTCTTTTAGGGGCACAAATTTGGATCATTCTCACTGTATCTGATGGCTAATTTCTCAAAATTTCAATGGCCTGATGGGCACCTAGATTTTCTCCTGAGTCCCAAGAAGGCTTACCTGCCTCCTCTAAAGTCTACTGGTCTGAGGGGTGAGGATCAGACATTAAAGTGTAAGGTCCCTGGAATGTAAGGTTGAAATTGTCTATTGCTTCAGAGAAATCATAAATACATTTTAGAGTCATTACGATGAAAATTGATAGCAATTGTGTTTTAAGTAATTTTAGAGAGTTTCACTTAGAAGATATTTCTGTTATAGTGTTCACCTTTTCAAAATGATACTATCTTTTAAAAAATATTGATTTAAAAGCACATGAAAAACTATAGACATATTTTTAACTAGCTTACAAATAATGTCCACAGGAGAGGTTATCACAATGGAATGGTCATACAATGGAAGCATATCCTCATAGATAGAATTATTTCCACAATTCCTTTAGGCTTCTTGTATAAGGAAAGTACAAAATTTCCTGAGTTATGACAATATTAGGTTTCATGGAGTTTGGCCAAAGTGTGAGAGTTGCTTTTTAAATTTTTCTTCACAATTTTTCTAGTTATTTTCTATTTTTATTTTATGAAGGACACACAGTAACTTATGCATTCTCTATAAATAGAAATAATCAGATTACCAACAGAAAGACTTTTTAAACTTAAATATGCAACTTGAGCAAAAATAGTAATCAGAAGCTGTTTCCTTAGAATATTTTAGTGCTATTGAAACCCAATAATTTAGAGTCAACACTTAAAAAATAACCAATACTAACAACATGCACATGTATGTAGGCCACAGATTTCTGAGATTTATTTTTCAATTCATGCTGGGTGGTCTACTACTGGTTTTTTATAGCATATCCAACTGATCCCAAGTTCAGGGTTATTGAAAAGCATCATAAATACAATCCATGTGTGCATTGTTTAAGATCCAGACGATATGTACAGTGATTTCAACAAGTTTGTCAATTCACTGCCAGAAAAACACTGATTTTTTTTTTACCAGTATTTGTACAATTAGAAATATTTTATAATGTTGAATTTGCCCCAATAATTTTTTCTAGAAAATTCAAGTATGTCTGTGCAGGAATGAAAATATTTATTTGTAACAGTGAGTGGTCCTCACTGTTGCATGTAAGAGCCACATGGACTTACTACTTTAAGAAGCCCATGAACTTCTTGGACTACCAGTTGAAATTTATCTAGACACTCTTATCAAAAAAAAAACAAAATCTGTCCTTAAGAAACAAAAATCAAGTGCCTATACTGCTGGTTGTATAAAAGTACTTTATTATTTACCAGTAGCATTAAGTGCCATTTAAAAATCACTTGCAAAAAAGTTTAGAACTGAAGTAACGGGATGTTTTATATCAATGCCATTTCAGGAAGCAGGGACTTTAAATTAAAGTTCAAGGGAGTTTCCAGCCATGGAGTTTGAAAAGTACAGTTTTATCTTGAGCTTTCTATAAACCATCTTAAAATATGGCTGATTTGCTCATGTGTAACACAGACTCCTGAATTTTTGTAGGAGAAAAAAAGGATAAATTAGGAGCAATGGGAATGGGAGTCTGGGGGCAAACTGACACTGGAGAAGGCTTCCCGACCAGACCTGATGCTCTAATTGAACAGTTGTTACAGGACAAAATTAAGTCTCTAACAAAGAAGGGCTAGTTTGCATATCTCTATGCCAAAAACCACAAGCATTTCATTTGTGCCTCTGAGTATTATTTCTCACATAAAGAGGGACGCCTTGGATAAAAATCTCATACAGCATCAACAGCTATGTCACTAGACACAGTCCAATGCTACAGAATTTTAAGATGAAAATGTCCATTGACAGCAGACCATTCACTCTCAGGGCTGCGCTGATCAGTTGATCAATGTGCAGAGCTGTGAGCATTTCATTAAGGACAAAGGAGCCCTGGGGAGCTGTCCTCAGCCAGTGTGGTGGAGAAGCCACATTTCTTCACTATTTGAATCCTGTGCTGACGCCATGGAGTGGTGTCCACTAGCTCATGACTTACAAATGTTATATAAAGTGAGGAAGGCCTTCATCAGTCAGAAACACAGGAAAATTTTCAACATGGTGGCCGAAGTTCAGTTTTCCAGAAGACTCCTCATCCTTTTCACTTTGGGGCTAAGGAGAGGATCACACAGCACAGAGTAAGATCAGAGAAGAGAGGAATGAGCACTTTCGCCATTTCCAGAGAGGAGGAATGTCTCCCCCTAATCAAAGCAAAAGAGCAGCATACGATTCATAGTTTAGAGGAGTTACTAGAAAGCTACAGTAGGAAGATCAGTGGAAAAAAAGGAGGGAAGAGTAAATTTACCTTTCTTCCTTTTGGAAATCTGATTTTTTCAAAAGAGTTACACTGACGCTAGAGAAGAGATAATTTTAGCATTTTAGAGTTTGCATGAATTTGAAAAAGGACATGACTAAATGGTTCAGGGAGTAGCTTATTTAACTGGAAATGTATATCCTCAAATCTTGGATTGTTTTGCCTCAGTACTAAACAGCTGTGTGTGTGTACACACGTGCATATGTACCTGTGTGTTCTAACTTGCTGTGTGTGTACACACGTGCATATGTACCTGTGTGTTCTAACTCGCTGTGTGTGTGTACACACGTGCATATGTACATGTGTGTTCTAACTCGCTGTGCG
>NW_003852400.1:12055944-12114385 GCF_000181295.1 Otolemur garnettii | reverse complement strand
CTCGCTGTGTGTGTACACACGTGCATATGTACATGTGTGTTCTAACTCGCTGTGTGTGTGTACACACGTGCATATGTACATGTGTGTTCTAACTCAAACACGCCCAGACTAATAGCCCTCTCTCTACTTAGTCATAGTTTAAAACAGGCAACTTGCAGAATTTTTGCATTCGAAGCTAAAAACTCTTATTGGGTTCAACAGTCTTTGTGACTCAAGCACCTATTCACCTTCCTTATGTTTGTATTTTATACACCGCTGACTTATAGAGTGGATTATAACTCCTCTTTCACTAGGGATGTGGGGAAAAGCCAAAAAGTTCCATCATTACCACAACATCGAAGAGAAACTCACTTAGAGAAGCTAAATGCCACATAGCACCACATGGTTGCAGTTTCCACCTACAAGCCTTGACCTTTAAGTTCTAATACACCTGCTGCAACCCACATTAAACTCCCACCGTTCTAGATCCATCCTAATTCTGTGCCTCTGCTGCTGTGTATCTGTATTCACCCAAACAGACTACTGGCACTATTAACTGAACAACTTAGTGCCTCTGTCTGCTGATACTGACATCCCCAGGAGTAGACACTGGTACCAGAAAGCCACAGCAGTCCCTGGTGCCACACAAAGGTGCCATCCCAATTCCTACCAAGGCCTTCCTACTCCTGAAATATTCTAGTTCCTGGTTTGTTGCATGTAATTGAACAATATCAGCAGTGAGCATGCACACTTTTGAAAAACTTTTCTTCTTAATCTCTTTTAAGATCATGGTAAATCCAACAAAGAGCCTTTGGGCAAGATGAAGATTTTTGTCAAAGACTTTTTTCTGCGGTAGGTGAGAGAAACCAGATACAATTATTTTCATTCTCTTCCTAGAGTGCATTTTTTAAAAACCTCCAAGTTTTTCTTCAAACTCTTCCATGGATTCCAGAGGAAAGGAGGGAAACCGAGGAGGTCCTTGGGATACGTTACAAATATTGGAAGATTGTCCCAAACAGATTTTAAATGCAATTCTAGCTATTTCCTACAGTGTGCATCTTAATAATCTTAAAATAATTGCTATTAAGTGAAAGAATTTCTAACAATCCATATGAAAGTATAAAGCACCAAGAGGCAGGATTTCATAGGCAGAATGGATCTTTCTTATCGTCGGATTACTGTCTCTTCGCCTGTCTGCCAAGTTTACTTTAACTTCATTCTCTCCTTCCTGCAGACACTCAGATAACTTTTCTTGTACTATATGGTGAGAATCTGAGTTCTCCTTTTAGAAAAATGCCATCCTATCTCTTATAAGACACCCACACTATACTCTATGTTCATCTTAAGCTCTGTTAATCCAAAACAGATGCCTACAACAATTATCTATCAGATGCTTAAAGTGTGTAAAAACTAAGAAAAAATATATTACAAAAGAGTGACAATGGCTCAGAAAGACGAGAAGAGATTTACATCTCTCACTTATTCCCTTGGCTAGAAGTATTGATCAAGTCCTTACAATTTGCTGGGACAAAAAATAGAAACCTGACTTCTAGGAGGTTACAACCTATCAACTGAGATAGGATAGTTGATACTGAAATATATATTAAATAATAGAAACAATGAGCACCTTAAGAAAGAGGTTTACATGCCAGGACAATTCATAGGTTGTATAGTTAAATAAAAGAGCCTCAGAAATAACTTCGGATCAGCTTCCCTCTGTCAGAAAGATACAGCCGTATTGGTGCTGTTATACAGAGAAATGGACACACAGGGAAAAGCTTCAAAGCCGGGTTAATGTCTCCCTTCTACCATGCTTTTCATACTAGATATCACTGTCTCTAAGCTAACATAAATATTTCCCTATGGTAACTGAAATATTTATACAAATTCAGTCATATAAAATGGTTTCACATAAATATTTTTTGATAGTTCAAGAATATTTTAACACAGTAATTTTTTGCTTTTCCATGTGCCTATTAATAGCTTCTAGGACTTTGTACCTTTTAATCTCTTCTTGATCACTGTCTTGTTTTTATGTAGAAAGTTCCTACGAGTTCATGCATTTCTTTCTCATAGTTCCATGCTATATACAACTTTGATTTAGCTGTGTCCACTTTTGAAAATACACTTCAGGAAGAGTGTCTTGGAAATGGGATTGCACTGGGGGCAAACATCAACAGGCTTTTAAGTTTTCAAGTAAAGGCCTCTCAGGATATGAGTATCTAGGGATTTTGCAAAGGTTATTTTCACATCATAAAATGTCTGTCTGAATTTCTTACCTAGTCTTGTTTTTAACATTTTATTTTTCAACTCAAGAGATCTCAGTGGGTCGTGATCTTGAAGAACATAACATTACGTGAGTCCAGATGAGTATGAAAACCTAAAAGCCCGTGATGTTAACCAACCTGCACCTGCCACCCTCCTCAGAGACCTGCTCTTCTGTGATTTCCTTGCACGAAATAAAAGCTTTTTGCAGATCGTACAGCAGTAATCCCTAATATTATGCAGTTATGAAACCCTCTCTCGCTGCTTGATTTTTGCCTTCCACTTTGCACTCTGAAAAAATTTGAAGGAATTTAAATTAATGTAATCTTTTTGACAAAACTCAGTAGATGAGGTTAGATAAAGAATTTTAAATAGAGTGTAACTATTGGCTTTTCTTTTTAAATTGCACTTGCAATCCTGGTCAACAAAATGCTTTTGCAGATGGCATACGTCTAGACCTCTGACCCAGATCATCACTCCAAGAGGACATATTTCATTCATTCATTTATGTATTCATTCATTCAATAAATGTTTTATGAACTCCAATATTTTATGCAAAGAATGACTCCAAATGCTGAGAAAGAAAAGGATAAAATTCCTGCATTAAAAATTATTAAACATTCCAGTATGTGAGACAACCAACCATGAAACGAGCATATATCTGGCATATCTGTTCTGTTTACAATTTTGTTTAGCCCCAAGCAAATTGCTTTGTACATATGAAGGGCTTAACAACTATTCACTGAATGAAAAATGTAGTCTGGCTTTGCTATTTACTAACAAGCTACTTATCATCTTTATTAAATGAGAATAAAAAGAATTATTTACAGGATTTCTGTAAAGATTAAAAAATATAATGTAACTCACAGTGCTAAGCCTATAGTACATGGTCAGTATACTTCAGCGTATATTTGAACCCAACGTCTGGTAAAGGTTATGGAAATTGAAGGCAAAGAGTTAGTGATGTTCTAGTGTACTACATCACTAGATGTTCTACACACAGTTAAGTGGCGTTAACTGTACCTGAATGCATCACAAAGGATGAAATAAAGAGATGGTTTGCCTTCTTCACTTTCAAGGATGTTATCTGATAACTAACAATTGGAATCAAAAGACATAAAGGAGTAGGAGAGATTTCAGCTAATGATTTGAAATCTTCTGACAAGCATGTTGCTAGCTCTGAAAAATGGGTAATAGGTAAGTATTGGTGTGAAGATTAAAATAGCTAGTCAAGCTTTTTTGCAGCTGTGGCTTCAACATAGAAACTAGAAAAGTACTCAAAATGGCAGATGTACCAAGCAGGAGGGTAAAACGTATTATATGTAATAAACTGATCATCATGTTATTAGAGAGTCCCACTATTTATGTGATAATCATTTACTCTTATCCTTATTAATTATATTTTGATATAATAGACATCTTTGTTTATTCATTTAAAAAATATGGAGTCCCTGCCATGTCCCAAAATACGTGTACATACTTTAAACTGGCATACCACACAGAAATCCCTTAACATGAGACAAATACCTCTGTAGGTTCTTATATAAATTCTCAGCTAACTGATCCTGAAAAGCCTTCCATTTAAATTGATTCCCATTATCCAACCCTATAAGAGCTTTCACTTGTAAATTTAATGCCATCACCATAGAATCAAATAGAAACCACTTAATACGGAACTGGCCTCATTCGGTTTGAATCTCAACATCTGTCGTTTTTCAATGAAAACTTCGAAGAAAAAAATGCCACATTGTAAATCTATGATAGTTTTCATCAGTGTCAGTTGGGAGACCCCAACGAATGGTCTTTGCGGTTGTAATTACATGAATAAAGTCAAAGTGTTTGACATGTGTAGATTCCATACATGAATTTAGTTCATTTGCTAAATTCACCCATTCTTATTAAAAAGTAAGTAGGTGCTATAAATCACAAAATTATAATTTCTTACTGCTGGAGAACCAAAATAAACAAGTGAATAGGTATACTCATAAATATTTATTAAACTTTTACCCCACCAAAAATATTAATCTCTCTTTAGCCTCCATCACCTTACAATGCCGTAAGAAAGAACGCTTTTCTTTCCTAACTTTCTCACAGCAGTGAAGAGTAAAGCATTGCTAGGGGAAAGACAGTAATATAAAATCAAACGAATATAGGACAGAGTAATGTGGAGAAATGAAAACAATCTTATTTATTCAGAAACCTTTTCTTAGCAATAGCTCTTTTCTGTCACTATCTGTTAATTCTGAAATTTCAACAAAGTTGAATCTATTTTCTTATTTGGATGAATTCTCTCATATTCTTTGTTAACCCAGAAAACTGATATCATACAAATTTTCCAAATGGCTGTGGTTTCAAATGAGAGGTGCATTTATAAAAGAACTTTAATTCTTCTACTTGAAATGAGAGACTATTAATCTGTATTATATACTGCTACTGCACCTAATATTTTAAAACACAGGAGCAAGAAACGTTAAAAAGACTAAAATCAAAATTAAGTAAAAGATTTTCCCATTACAATGTAACAAAATCATGTTTTAAACATAGTGAATGTTGCACGAAAGTACTTAAAACTTGTTACTTTTGAAAGTGTGGGCTTCTTGCTAACTCAATTCTGAATGTTAACAGGTTATATATCTACAGTTAGCTACATGATACATCACTGTCTGAAATACAGTGATACAGTACAAAAAATGATCCTGCAATTAAAATGGCTATTATGTAAATATCTTCATTCATAATTTCTCAATGATTCTTCATTTTATAAGCACTCATTTTATCAGTACTTTCTAATTAATTCAGTAATTGTCATTAACTGGATTGCCTTTAGAGCCCATTAAATATAAAAATGAAGTGACAGAAAAACAAGAATGTTGAAACATTTATGCAAAAAATGAAAATAATCTCAGGGGGACTGTTATTTGTCAACTACAATTTTTAGAATGATAAGTATAACATCAAAATATGAATCTGGAGTGAAGTTATATAGAATAATTTCCATGTTTCTCATAGTCACTACCTAATACTTTATCCCAAATTAATTGGTAAAAAGGAAACCATAGCTGAATTTTGTCATATAAGTAAATTCTAACCTTTTTTAAAAATTTATTTGTCTTTACAAAAATGATAGGCAGATGAGAAAACACAAGCCATAATTTCTAATAAGGTCTGGCTAAGGAATTCTATCAAATTGGTATAGTGTACTCAAGCTATTTTCAACTCTATCTATATGAAGAATAGCAGTCACGGGATAATTTCTAAAATCAAATATGGTGACCCTAAGCAGAAAAATATACAATAACATTCTTGATAAAATGCACTTGCTACAAAGATTAGTTTTTCCAGTGAAACAATGGTAGCAGGCAGGTCAGACTGACAATGAGCTAACATCGAGTGACACATTTCAAGCAAAGGTTTTACACAGTTCAGAAGACAAAAAAAGCCATGTCAAAGTGAATAAGGAAGGGAGAAACAGCAGAAGGCCTCCTGTGCTCAGATAACCATGACCAAAGGAAGTCAAACGACCCAAACCAGGAGACCTTAACCAAAGCACGACTGTGTTCCCTAAAGAGACTCCCTGAGCTCCAGTGAAGAACGCAGAGGAAACCGATGATGGCCAAGCACAAACCAGAAACGCAATGACAAATGTATACAGACTCTTGATTCTTCCAAGACGTACAGACCTTCAATGTATTGTATTTTTTCACCTTCAGGAAATCTTTCTATATACCTCCATGTTAGCACTTATAAGATACACTCTATGTTTTATCTGACTGGTATCTTAGGCAGATGAGGAGTTGTGAGAGGAAAAGAAAAGCACATCTTGTTTATCTTTATATCTGTAGCTGCTGGCATAGTTCTAGACACAGAGTAATACACACTGAAGAGGTCTTTAATTGGTTGACTTGTAACTAAAGTATTACAAGAAACATGTCAAACTTTTAACAAGTATATCAAAACCAGCAGTGCTTATTAATAACAAATGAGCATTTCTTTGTATAGTGTAGTATCAAGTATATGAAACTTAATATTATTCCCTATCACGAGAAGAAGAAAGTCATACATAGCATAGTGTGCCTTCTTCCCTAGACTACAAGAAAGCATATATTTTTAAATTCTATATAAATGTAAGGCCATGCTCAGAAATGAAAATGAATCAGATGAAAAGTTTAAGTTTCAGGAGATCACTGACATTTTTCTGAGACAATGAAAAGAGAGAAATTTTGATCAAGTAGAAAAGCGTCAGTCAAGAAACGTTTGAAGAGTATGATTTTTAAAACTTGATGGAAGCAAAGCCCCAGAAATTCCATGGTAGAAGCTTGGCATGGCCCAGAGCAACTAAAGTGGGACTTACTGAGATGGCCCAGAGGACAGTGCATCTGTCGGCCCCAGCACACTCCCTGTGCCTCTGCTGTCCCCACCACACAGCCCTCGCCACAACTGGTCTTCCAGCAGAACACAGAGGCAGACAATGAAAATACTCTAAGCAGCCAGTGACGCTAGAAAAAAATGGGGGGGAAAGGATCTAAAAGAGCAGAAACCCCTCTAAAGATAATCTTGTACCAGAAACACGGAAAATGGTGAGTAGTAACAGGCCCCCCGGGAGTGTGAGTTCTCTGCCCCAGACAGACTTCATTCACCAAAGTGGCCAAACAGGAATGCGAAAGCAAACTACAAACAAAAGACTTAGACAGAATCGTGAGACACCTTACAAGTAGCAGCCCATGAAAGAGAAATGACAACTCTAGATTAAGCGTCAGTTTTTTTTTGTTTTTTTTGTTTTTTTGAGACAGAGCCTCAAGCTGTCCCCCTGGGTAGAGTGCCGTGGCATTATAGCTCACAGCAACCTCCAACTCCTGGGCTCAAGCGAGTCTCCTGCCTCCACCTCCCAAGTATAGCTGGGACCACAGGCGCCCGCCACAACGCCCGGCTATTTTTTGGTTGCAGCCGTCATTGTTGTTTGGCGGGTCCGGGCTGGGGATTCGAACCCGCCACCTTAGGTGTACGTGGCTGGCGCCTTAGCCGGTTGAGCTATAGGAGCTGAGCCAGTTTTTTTTTTTTTTAAAGAGCTATCTTAATGACAAATCTTGACTCTAGCTTTAGAGAGCTAAAAAGTGATCTTCATGAACAATGAAAGGAATCACAGCCTGTGAAAATTTTTTAATAAAAATACATAGATTTTTATAAAAAGCATAGTTCCAGTCATGCAGAGGGTTGGGTGCACCATAACAATAAGAAACAAAAATCAGGAGAACTTAACTCAAGAAAATGTATTAGACAGAGCAGCAACTCCCAATAGGGAATGCACTGGAATCTTTTTGTAGAAACTAGGACTGTAGTGTTATGTTAACCAGTTTGACTGTGTAATCAGTTAACAACGTATACCTACATCAAATCATCGCATTGTACGCCATGCATATATAAACCTCAGTCTCACTCTCTGATATTGTGATAAAATTGGTTCCATGCTGCAGATCATAATTTTTAAAGCTCCCCAAGTGGTATTAATGTGCAGTCAAGGATAAAATGTGATGGGGCATCAACAACAGGGATTTAAAGCACTGTACACTGTCAGGCAATAAAGGGAGAGACTGAATCTGATGCCTTACTATGATATTCAATGAGCCTCCTAGCATTTATGATGTTATATTTGTTTTCTGCTAGTTTTTCTCTGTTACCACTGCCAATTATCAGGTCAAGGAAAGGGGCAAATAAAGAGAAGCTCTGAGGGGTTCAGGGTATCTCCAATGGATGTCCTAAAAATTAATCCAACAAAAGAACGCAAAGAAAAATTACCTTCTTTTAGTCAACAAGACCCATTGTCTAGTCCTTATATGTCTGGAAACTTGATTTGCCAGTTTCCAGAATTGATGTACTCAGGGATGATGAAACCACCCTATGTATAATGTGCAATGTAGTATGACAATTTATTAATTGCCCATGAGGGGTATAACTATTCTTAGGTAGCTAGATATGAACAGGGTGGTTGAACAATGCAGTCAGGCTATTTTAGACTGATCTGGGTTAGGCTGACCTGGGTTATTAAGGAAATAAGGCTGATTGAGGTAAGAACTTATCTCTCCAGCTGGACGTTGTAGCAGGTGCCTGTAGTCCCAGTTACTTGGGAGGCTGAGGCAAGAGAATGGCTTAAGCCCAAGAGTTTGAGGTTGTTGTGAGCTATGATGCCACAGCACTCTACCCAGGGCAATAGCTTAAAACTCTGTCTCAAAAAAAAAAAAAAACTTATCTTTCAAAATGACCTCATAACTCTCAAGCTCTAGTGCAGTGTGCTTGGCTGAGGTGTCTATAAGATGCTGAAGAAGAGTAACAGGACTTTTTCCCAAGGCTTAAATGACACTAGCCACTGCCCTATAATTAATGTCTGACTATGTGGAGATAAGATTTATGCAGAATGATCTTTTTCCCACCACTGAGATTGGTCATTATAATCAAATTAGGATCAGCAGCCGGCACAGCTATATCCCCTATGGGGTATTTTCATTTGTGAGATGAGCCTGTCTGTAAATTTTTGAGCATCTATTAGGACCCATCCCTTTCCAGATCAAAGTCTGTCCCAATATAATTTGAAGGTCCTCCAAGTAAGATCATATCCAAATACAGATTTTGAAAGTCTTCAACATTGGTCAGGTTCATTACTGTAAGAGCCTAAGTTAGTTTTTGTTTTAACTCAATGAGGGAGAAGGGCTTGTGAACTAGTATAGACCAAAGTCTCCACTGACAGTCCCAAGCAGGGGCAGGACCTTGGCACCTTTTGGCTCAGCCCCTAGTGGCCTAGCTATGATGAAAGAGGTTCACACATGGGGGTGAAGGGGCTCTGGAGGAAGGACCCGGAAGGTGGGGATCTTCTTGTTAAGGATTTAATCTTTGGTGACAGAGGTCATCTTGATCTCTCAGATGGAAAAATACCTGAACATATGGAACCTCTGACCATTTACCCAGATGCTTATCAAAATTATCTAAAGACATCAATGTATCATAGTTTAAGGTCCCTTTCAGGGGACAATGTTAAGAATTTTCTAATTTATATGGGGCCAACCTGTATTACAACAGACAATCAAATGATGATTTTTAAGATATTTCCAATTAGGAAGAATACACCATAGTAAGTGGGATAGCAAATTGATGACCAGAGAGCTGGTTACCCATCTGGGAAGAGGAAACTGAAAGAGAGGAAACCACAGCAAACTCCCCCCACCCATTTTTGCTGTGAGAGTGACTTAGTGATATAAGTTAGCGATTTTAAATAGTATGCCGGGTGCACTGGTATGCTTGAGAGGATGTTAGGTGTGCCAGGAAAATGTTTAATGATCATTAAATTATTCTCAAAAGAAGTTCAAAGAGCAGTAAGTAGATTCCTTTTTTAACTTTTTTTGATCAACATAAATTAAGTATGCCACAGGAGTTTAATTATAGGTTCAAGTGTGCTGTGAGGTAAAAAAAAATGGTTGAAAAACACAGATCTAAGTAGTTATTGGTCAGGAATGTCCACCAGTTCTCCCCTGGTTCTGATGCCTTGAAGGTCATGACGACCCTGGACTGAAAACCTAATAGCTGGAACACGTACAGATTACAAATTACAGATGTGGCAAAGGATCCTGCAGCTAGAGATTAGAGGGGTAACTAAAAATAGTAACTTTGGGACAGGATATAAGAACTTTGTGATGTTCTAAGTAAGGAAGACTTGAGAACAATCTCCCTGTCTTCCTGAGATTATAAATCTTGGCAATAAAGGACAATTTTATGCACAAGAATGTTTAGCTCCTGACTCTGTCTCACAAAGTTACAAAATAAAAAGACTAGAGAGCCCAGAGTCTCATCAGCTACCCTTGCTACCCCAGGGTAGTGTCTGCTGTCTCTTTGAGAGGTTTCCGAAAGAAGACGGTCTCCTACCAGGGAGCCAAATGGTACCTCTGGTGTATGCATGTTCCAGGGATCCTTTCAGCTGCCTTCACATGAAAGCCTCAACCAGGAAACTTACCAGGGCTGGGAGAAAGAAACAAAATGAAAAAGGAAAAGGAGATGGAAGGAATTATCAGGCCATGGTGAACTAAAGCTTCCCCCTTGCCCCGTGCTGGGAAAAATCAAAATGTAAAGAGAGAGAAGGTCAAGTTGAAGCACGATTTTGTGTGAGAGGCACTAGCTGTCTTTAGTAGCTAACTAGGAAGGCAACTGTGAGAGGCTTGGTAAGAGGCTTGGTAAGAGGCTGACCTCTCACAGAAAGCACATGAATCTCTCTACCCTCATCAAGTCCATGTCTGGTACTGTTTCTCTGAACACCTTCTAGTAAAAATGAAAGAGAAAGGATCAAGTCCTGGAATACAGTGCAAATCAAAAGGAGGCATTTGCAAAGAATGTGCCCAGCTACTGTAAGAGCCAGACACGTAGTGCCAATTAAAGATTCTCACTCACACTTTGACCCACGGTCTAAGAAGGCCTTAAAACAGAAAACAGATGATCCCTGGCGCTGTCTCCCACACAACCACCTGCACTGCCTGGGGAGTAAAAGAAGAAAGAGCAAAAAGTCAACATAAACCAGTGAAATGTTAGAGTGGCAGCAAGTAGTGGCTCAAGGTAGTCGAGGCAATCACAGAAATAACTGAAATAAACTTTTAGTAAGAAAAACAAATTGTATTAATGACTTGCATAGCAAGCTGGGCCCTGTTCTACTGACTGCAGGCACCTTACAACATATATCCTCTGGGTTTTATGCACAACTTTCAGGAGTATCAGTTGCTTCTTAGAAGTCTCCAGGTGTCATAATTAACTCTTCTCAAAATAGGCCTCTTGCGTGGTCTTATAAACAATCCACTGTCAAGTTCTTAGTAATAACCCACCTACAGGGTTTTAATAAGTCTCATTCCCGTGATAGACTGGGTCAGCCTGGCACAGACCAGTCCAAAAAAACCTAACTGCATCCATCATCTGCCCTGCTCACATCTAGCTGGCTATCTAACATTATGAGTGAGACATCAAACTTCCATTCCCACCCAGAGGGAAGTTTGATTTAGCATTAAATCAGGAAAAGGAATTAGTCATCTGGCTCAAATGATTGAGAGCCTAAAGTCATGATAATTGAAGCATCTTCTTCATTCATTTATTAATATTAAAATGATGTATTGATTGGCCCTGAATCAAGGCCAGCAGTTTGCTGAAGCTGTTGGTTTCAAGCAGGTGCCTAAAGAATTATCTTTCTATGGTCTGTTGGCTATTTCAGAACTTTGGAAATGTAATGGTCAATTCATTAGAAAGAAACAGTATGAGTTATTGGTGATAGATGTAGGCTAGTATATATTTGTAGTCTTAATACTGGGGTTCCAAAATATCTATAAAATATTATTATATTTATCTCAAGAGGATATTTAAGTTATTCGTTAGAATTATAGTGCTGTTAAATCTTAATTACAGCCCCCCAAAATTACTGTGGGTTTTTACCCAAAATAAAAATATATTTTTAAAAAAAAAAAAAATGATGTATTGAATTTCTACTATGAATACGTATCATTATAGCACATAAGAATGTGGACAATGTTGTCTTAGGAAGTCGACATTCTAGTGCTGGGTGGGGTGAGGAAGGCAATAAATCGATATGTAAATTTAAAAAATATCAAGTAGTGAGTACCGTGCATTAAATAATGCCCTTACAAAATCCATATCTAACCCAAAACCTCAGAAGGTGACCTTTTCTGAAAATAGGGGTTTTGTAGAGGTCATACTGGATTGAGCTGGGCCCTCAATTAAATGATGAGTGTCCTTATAAGAAAAGGTCAGAGAGACAGACACACAGAGAAGGTGGCCACGTGCACATGAGGGAAGGTAGAGATTGCCGTTACGCTCCCACCAGGCAAAAAGCCCCAAGAGCCACCAGAAGCTGAACGTGGCAAGAAAGGATTGTTCCCTAGAGTCTCTGAAAAGAGCACGAACCTTTCAGGGCCTTAGTTTCAGACCGTGGGGCTCTAGAACAGTGATCGAATGAATTCTAGTCCTTGTAAGCCACCTAGTTTGTGGTAATTTGTTATAGCAGCCCAAACACAACAGTAATCCAGTGTAGGGAAGGAATTAAGACGAGAATGATATGATAGAAAGTTAATGGAAGACGTTAATTCCAGAATTTGCATGGAAATGAAGAGATAGCAGAATATGATGGACAAGAAAATTCTCAAGATAAAAGAAACGACAGTCAAAAGATGTTAAGGCTGTTTTGGATGTGGTGGTTTCAAGAACCACGATGAGACTAAAAAGCTCAGTGGGCTGAAGACAGACACCTCGGAGGCAGGTCAGGCAGGAATTGAGATGCAGGTAACAGGGGACCTTACAGATTTTAATTGTAAGTGCAATTTGAAAGTGTGGGAAAATCTGAAATAAGCAGAGAATGGAGTCAATACGATTTAGAATTTAGAAATTTCTCTGATTGCTGTGGGGAGAATGTTGCCCTTCAATGACTAGCACACGGTTACAGAAAGGGAAAACGTGGAGTAGGCACAACAGACTATTTATAGACCTAATTCTGAGTCCTGTCATTGGTACCAGGTTTTAGTATTAATGAAATGGCAGTCGGAAGTGGAGAGGAAGGTGCCAACTCCAAGTATTACGAGTATCAGGATTCTTCTGATATTGCCTCACATTCTCATCCTCTGTTACTGATTTTCTAAACTGAGAGTGATGAAAGGCTAAGAATCACAGCCTATCAATTGATATTATAGTCATTGTCTTCAGTGTTATTCCTTTGTTATTTCTACATTTATTACAGAAATAGCTGATTAGCACTAATGTGCTTAGTTAACTACATCTGAGAATTTGAGATTTCCAAAAAAATGCAAAAAAGATTGGTATTGAATATTTGGTCCAAAGGTGAGCTATCTTGTGTAATATATATAAATATATAAATTATATATACAATATATATTATATAAAAATTACATTTATAATTTATATATACATATATATAAAGTTTTAAAAAATGGCTTACAAAAAGCAAAATGTTACATGCTGTCAATCCCAATGTGTATAAAATTTGAAAATTTCTAACAGCCTCAGTATTTAGGCAGTTGCTCAAAGGAAAATGAATGGCAAGGCCATATTTGTTATGCTGATAAGAAGCAGGGATGGCGATAGGAAGGGTAACTCACTGCACTCAAGTGAATTTCCCAGCACATAAACTGGAGAGTAACAGCTAGTGAAGGCATGGTTCTTTAGTCACCTTTTTCAGGGAGGATAAAAAATAAAATATTGAGAACTTACCCTCACCTGGGGAACTTGCTCTCATGAGCTAATTTTGAGAACAGGAAAAAGGAAATTGCGTCTGAGCCAGCTTGACACTAGACAATGGGGCAGTCTCCTTATTGCTTAAACATGCAGCCCTGCGGTGAGAGCCATTCTGCACTTGCCTTCTCACAAAAAGCAAAATCAGCCTCAAAGACCGGGGAAGATATTGCAAAAGGAGGATTTATTGAGCTTCATTACATCTTGAAAGGATTAGTTGCACCTGCACATAAAGAATCTCATTCTGTTCAGATACGCAGGTAAAGGCGCCTTTATTATACTTTCAAGAGGAGATAAACTGAAACTCAAAAAAAGTTTCAAAGCCTCCGAGTTTACTGCCGAGGAGCCAGAGTGCCATCTGCTGGTCAAAGATATTGAGAGCAGCCAGAGGCTTTTCGCTTACTCCTGATGGAAGAAAAGTACCGCACAAAAAATTTAATTTCTTTGAAGCCAGATTACAGAATGGTTGAAAATACTTCCTCCTCAATATATTACTCCACTTCCACTTGCATAAAAAGAAGTAAAAATTCACAGAAAAAGTAAACTGTGATGAAGGGAAATGCAGGAGGACAAAGGAATGTCTTGACAGAGAACATTACAGAGAAGCTCGAATTTTACCCCTGACAGCTTTTTCCCTTTCCTACTATTTATATTTTTCCCTTTCCTACTAACTATTTATATTTTCTTATGAATTCCTTCAGATAAATTAACTATTACATAATGTCGATACTCTTGATGATTAAAACATAATGTTCTCCACTCAAGGATATCTAAATCAGCATATACATATTTCAAAATAAAACAAAGAATGATCAACTCATTAATGCTAAATTACCCTTTAAAAGTCTTTGTTCCACTTACAAAATTCACCCAGTTATGCAAGGTAACTTTACTTTTTCCCCCTCAATTTCTCACAGCTATATTAAGTGATGTGCTTTAAACACCCATGTATTGGGGAAAAAATGTTTATTACATTGAAACAATTTTACTCAATCTACAATACGTACTGTGTTCCTAAAATATATCTACCAATTCCAGAGCCCCCACTTAACTAAAGGTTCACATAAATTCTCCACAAGACTCAGCTGTGATAGACACAGCCAGGGACTTCCCAAACCTACTTTCTGTCAACTTCGTGCCTCACATTTCAGCTTCCAGCCTATTCAGGGATTCCTCAGCTACAGCATGTCAACTGCTCCAGTTCCCCAAGACCCACAGCTAATGAAGGTAGGAATAGCCTCAGTATTTAGGCAGTCTGTCAAAGTAAAATGAATGGCAGGTCTATTCTTGTTATACTAATTAGGCCAGAAATTTTGGCCTAATTTAAAACTACTCTAGTGAGCCATCTGAGCTTCCAGACTTCTCACAGGGTAGCCTTCTATCAATCTTCATAGCTTGAATTCGGTCTTTTGCCCATCCTGCTTGTTTAGGTAACCTCTCTTCCGTATGCCACGTGGGCATTCTCTAAGGCAGTGGTTTTCAACCTGTAGGTTGCAGAATTAGGAAGGTTGAGAACCACTGCTCTAAGGAACACCCTTGCACTTGAACTTCATCATCTGCTTCCAGGGAAACACAAACAACTCAAGGTGAATGACAGCTGGGTTGTAATCACTTTGTTTTGTCCTCATCTATGGAAAAGGTTTTATTCTTTAAATCAAATTTTTTTTGATCCCTAATCAAATCTTATCAAATACATAATATGCTTTTAGATAACCAAAATGCTACAAGATAGTGTTTGGTTATCATGTCCACTTCATATTGCGGAAATATTTTACACAATCCTATGTGTATAAATGTGGTATATTGCTGTATCAGTTGCACAGCCTGAACATGTAATTGGATCAATGTTTTATATTTGAGCTGATATAACCATAGAGTATGGATGCTTACATATATATGTCAATGTAATATGTTCCATAAACATATATGCTTTTAATAATTCTAGATGATTGAAATATCTTATCTTTGCAAGTTAAAAAAAGTGTCACTTGGTTCCTCTAGTTTAACAAGAACACAGACAAGAACTAAGACTTTAAGATGGAAGGAACATGCCCTCTAGTGGTACATTTTAATAAAATAAGGAGTTTTTATTAGAGACTATAACTCATTTACTGAATTATTAACATTCTGTAAATAAATTATACATATGAAATGGAAATAAACAGCCTACTATGATTTGGGTGCTGTGTTAGGCCTGGAATATGATTGCCCATAAAATGGAAAAGACTACAAGTCCTCCTCTGATGTGCATTCTAGTGACAAGACGACAAATAGAAGAAGAAAACAAATTTAAATAACTCCATATTTAGTGCACAAGGTAGAACAAAGAGGACTCTGAGATAAACAACAGCTAACTTAAATTATCAAATGCCATTTCCTTCTGTCTTTCCAGGAAGCATTAGTGTTTTAATTAATATTTTGTGGACTAGGGTGATTGAATTTGTTGCTGTTGCTTTGCTTTAAACATCTCAGGAATACAAGTGTATGAAACTAGAATCTCCAAAAGTGAACTCAGAGCTAAATCAGTTGTTCAGTGACACTAAACAACTAATTCATATGCACAATAGCTACAATACTAATTCATGTGCACAGCAGTTACTCATTTTATATAATAATTTTGCAGATTTTACAAAAAAAAAACAACGAAAAGGAGACTGATTATATTACTAGTTGGAGGGATTCACAAATAATAATTTGGAGCCTTCTTCTCACAAGAATAAAATTCAATTTCTATAAGGAAACAACCCAGAGATTCCTATAATCCTGTCAATTAGGTGAGTCTAAGGTGAAAGGAAAATAAACGTCTTCAAATTCCTACAGGATCCCATTGTCTCCCTCACTGACATTCCTCGACCTCAAAAATTTTGCTTCAACATTAGACCAGACATGCTGCTTACAAATTGCTCCTGGTAACTTCAATCTTTTTGACGTTTCCACAATTTAGCCTTCTTATAGGAAGTTCAAGAAGGTATAATGGTAGTTACAATAAGAGAAATCAAAAAATTCCAGCTCCATAATATAATAAAAGTATGTTTGTTTGTTTACTTCCACATAAAGTTCAATGGATTGTCGCTGATCAGAAATGGCGGAGTGGAAAGGAATGTGTTTCCACGCAAGGCCTACAGCGTCCAGGTTATAGCAGGTGTGCCACCCTCAACTTGTGCTCCCTCAGGGGAACTTGAACATCAAATCCAGCTAATAGAAGGGAAATGGAAATGAAGATCATGCAGAAGGTATGGATTGGGCAATTCTGTAGAAATGACAGGTATCATTTTTACTGTTATTCTGTGGCCAGAAGCCATACACATGCCACACCTTACTTCAGGAGAGTTGAAAAAATGTGCTCATGCCTTATTTCCAGGCAGGAAGAGAAACGGCACTGGTAAACAGTTACACATCAATGGCATAACATTTCAGAAATGTATTCAGCCTTTTGCTTACCATTCAGCATCCAAAAAGCTTTGACTCATTTTCCTGAAACATAAAAATAGATTTAACTAAAGATGTCCAAGCTATGGCCCACAGGCCACATACTAATTTTTTGAGAACATTTTTTGCTTATCTGTGATGTTGGATATCATGAAAAGTATACATAGACTATTTTTTGGTTTTGTTTTTGTTTATGCTAATCAACTTTCAGTACTGTTTGTATATTTAATGTGTGGTTCAGGACAATTCCTCTAATGTGCAGCGGAGAAAATAAAATGTTGGTCACCGTGGAACAAAACCTTTATAATAAATTTTTATTATTATTTAATAATTAAATTATTAATAAAATAATTTATATAAATATGATCCAGTGCTGTTTTAATTTTAACATATATCCATCTGTATTTTTTAATATAGTCTATTTTTAATTGCACATGAATTTAAAGTTATAGCCACCCTGTATATCTAACCCCAAAGAATGCCACAAACCCTTAAAACCTTCCTAAATGACTACTTAAATTATTTGATGAAATATTCTATATCGTAGAAATATTATCTTCTAAAATCAATGTGTTATCTCTCTGTAGTACCATATTTACATTTTTCGTAGGAGATTTTTGTATACATCCTTAACGCAAAGTACAAACTCAATTTGGGGATTCTGCCTGTGATATCAGGCCAATTAGAATAACACTTTACAGTCCACTGCATCTAAATAGGCGCCCTGCTCAAGCAGAAGTAGACACATAGAAAAATGATCAGTTATGCTTTAATGTTGAATATGAACACAGGTTGCCCTGGTCCTAACTCACGTTTAATGCTTGGCACCAGGGATATTGTTTTGGTTAGTTAATTCTTGAGACTAACATACATTATAGACCAAGCAGAAATTGTAGAAACTCTAATTTTTGTCTGTGTGTCTCTATGTATAGGAGTTTTTAATGTTATCAGGGTACTTAAGATGTTGATTTATATCTTGCATATTTGTCACCCAAGATAGAACTGTTGAAGCTCAACTCTGAAACTACTAGTCTGTTTACTGTTTCTTCTTACCACCTTCTCCTTAGCCTAGCGTACACCGATAAGATTCCAGGCTACATTTCAGTAACTTTATAACTCACTAATGCATCCTATTCAGCTTCCAGCGCAGGCTAGGGTTCATTTTTGTTAGAATAACTAGCATTCTCCCAAACACACCAGCTTCTGTCTTGTTTCTCAGCCCTTGTCCAGGAACTTTTATGCCTCTCCTTGATTTTACGATACCAGCCCAATGGCACCTCTTGGAAACCTTCTCCTTCTCTTTCTCCTACCCAATAATGAGTGTCTCCCTGACAATGCTGACGATGCCTCCACAGCACTGGAGTGCCCTTCTGCTGCACTTCGTGTCTGCCCACCTCCCTCCATGCAGTGAAAGCATCTCAGGGAATCCACTGTTACTGGTATACCTACTTCACAAACTAGAGTAGTGTTGGCTTCAGAGCCCATTACAAGTGGACTGCGCCAGGGATAAAACTTTAAAGGGTTATAAGCTCTGGTGAACTACATCAGTGCTTCTCAAATTTAATGCACATACAAATCAGTTGGGGAAATTATCACAATGCATAGTTTGATTCAATAGGTCTGGGGTGAGGTCTGAGATTCTGTGTTTCTAAGTTGTTTGCAACAGATACCAATACTGCTGGTCTAGAGACCACACTTTAAGTAAAAAGAAAGAGATGCTATATGGCCAACAGATACTAACATTAAAAACAGCATCAACAACGAACAAACCAAAACCAAAACATGCTGTTTTGTACGTCTGTAGGCTGGACGTAGGTAGAGTGCAGGCGACCAGCTTGGAAAGTTCTTGATCAGGGGGAACGTAACAAGGCCTGCTTGTACGTCATTCCTCTCAGTGCCCAGCCAGTGCTAGAATCCAGGATTGACAGAGAAAGCTATCAATAACTAGATAAATAACTGATGAATCAGGGAAAATGAATGAGGAAAGAGTTCATTATTACTTCAAAACATACTTGATTTTCTTTATTTTTGAAACATATTTTGTACAACATCAGGTACTGTATCTGTGCACTCTTCCTAATGAGGGTTAACTCTTTTTTCTATCTGCTCCGACTAAAAGCATCAGGATGGCAGTGTGTCCTTGGTATGCTGTTGGTTCTTGGTATGCTGTTGGCAGGAAAAGGACCAGACACACCAAAGTGTCAAGTCCAGCCTCCTGGTTTTAGTAACCTAGTTCTCTGGTTCCTTAGAAGGGAAAAATCACCAGCAGGGCCAATACGATGGAGTGACCACAGAAACAATCTCACATAAGCAGTTCTTTATTATAAAATGGAACCAGTCTGTCTCCGGAAGTGGGGAAAGCAAAACTGATTCTCTTACTCCCTGATTCTCTTGGGTTGTTTTCTCCTACTGGCCCAATCTTGGAAAGGGTTCTCAAAAGGTGTAGAATATTCCTAAATGATCCATAGGTGTCCTCAATTCTATCTACAGATACGAGCTCCCTTTCCAACAGTTCACCTGGGAGGTTGAGGGGGATTCCAGATTGTTAAAATGTTTCCCCCTTTCTCAAGTGGGGCAGTTGCTTGGGATAGGATTAAGAGTGAGACAACACCAAACAGATGGCCTGCCCTGATCTTTCCTTCCATGTGGAGCGATTGCTTGAGACAGGACCAAGCAGGGCACCCTTGTTCCTAGAAGAACTGGGGACCCCACCTACCTAACAAAAGCACCGTTTTTCTTAATGACTCACAAAGGATGTTGGTCAACTCCAAATTTCACAAGTATAAAGAGGTAAATAATTCCTAGTGCCCCTTTGTTACAGAATAGAGAGGCATGTAAAAGAAAGTGTGAAATATAGGGCCTGGCCAACTCATAACATGAATTGAAACATTGGAATGAAATTTAGAGGGATAGTTCGTTCTTCTACACATGTCTTTCCTACAGGATTTAGGTAATCAGACTTAGGAACTAAACACTCTAAGGGTACTGTAATAGAGCGGAGGGCAGAGAGCAGTTTGCAGTAATCATGGAGAAAATTATCTTCTGTACACACCCACTAAAATAGCGTGTTTAGCTGCCCAATACTTCCTTTTGTTTTACAGAGAAAAAGAGAAGTGGTTATAAGCTTTTAGAAAGAAATTATTGATCATTGTTTTTATTATAAAGAGAAGGTAGGTGGCAACTTAAACTAGCTACTTATGAAAACCCAACTCCTGCTGGAATGAGTAGCAGCGAGGAAAATTGGTTCTAAATGACAGCTTGACAGTTTATCAGAATCTCCAACTACAGGTAAAAAAAAAAAAAAAATTAAAGAATAAATTGTTAAAGATGAGAGAAATATAAAATATTGATACATTTCCTCACGCAATTACTTTATCCTTAAATTTACTGTAAAGTAAAATCCATGCTTAAGTTTACTACCGTCCGTTCCCTTTACCCCCAGGATTGGAGCCCTGAGAACAGTGCCAGCCATAACCTGGTTACGTAGGGGGGAGCTGCACATGAACTTGGGCTGTGATCTTCCTCCTCACTGTCACTCCACTATTCTTTGACCTGTTTTCCCACTAGAACAGTGGTTCTCAAACTGTTTTCCGAAGACCCCCAGTCTCACTCTATAGATGTGCAAAGTATATTAAAAATACTAATGCGTTATCTTTTCATTTTAATTTGTTCATAAATGTACAGTAGAGTTTCTCATAAACACTCTGCCCTCTCTCAGGGCAATTAGAGAACACCATAAGCTCTTAGGTAAATCTAGCTATTTTCTACTGTCTGATATTTTAGAAAATTTGCTAAAACTGAATTCTGCCAACAATGTGAAGTTTTTCTCTGGTAACCTCACAGCACATCACACAGAGGTGCCATTATCGTTCCCCGAAAAGCAGGGAAGGATTCTAACTTCGATTAATAGGTTAATTTAATGAGAACTAAAAATTGAACTTAACAGACAAAAAGTAAAACTAAAAATCTCCAAATAAGTAGGGAAAAAATACCTTTTTAGTTTTTTAATCAAAGAAAACACTTAGACTCCACCTCAGGTCAAAGCTAAATATAAAGTAGAAATATCATATACAGTAAAATCTTATGTATTCGCAGGAGAATCTCCTTTTATCACATAGGCCTTGGACATCATCACGGTACTGATTCAGGTTCTATGGAGCCTGAAGTTTACATAATTTGGGTGAACACTCTTTAAAAGAATGTATAGCATTATAAATACAAACTTAAGAAAGTGAATATTTATTTAGAATTAAATAAAATCACCACAAATTAATCATTTTAACACTATGAATAATACAAATATAAAACATCAAGTACATTGACTGATATACTTTTATAACACTTATAACTGCATACCTTTTAATTGTCTCTTTATTGAATAATAATTTGTGATTCTGTTTATTGTAGAGATAATAGAAAAAATACCTTTAACTTTTCAATAGTTCAGAAAATATTTCAGCCTCACCACTTAGTTAATATCATGAAAGATTTTAGAGTTATTGTCAAATTAGAGCAAGCATCTGTTAAGTTTCTTCTCTACATAATTCATAATACAGTATTTAAGGGACTATCATAATTTCTTAAATATTCTTTAGCTTCATTATAGCAGGACATTTTATATTATAGTAGAACCTCTATAAGTTGACCCCTGAAGGGACTGTAACCAACTGGTCAACATCTGGAGACTGGCAACATAAGGAATGAGACCTGCTTTACTGATATGCACATGTGGTGCATGTCTGGTCTATGAAACTTAGGTCAACTTAAGGAGGTAGTCAGTGTAATGTGAGGTGGTCAGCTATAGAGATTCTACTGTATTTTTACCACCAGTATTTTCAAATATGTTCATATAATTCATTTCTCTTCAATAACTTATTATCACATAATAAAAACCCTATTCATTATTTATAAGGCTATTATTATTACTCAAATTATATCTCTGCCTCTTAAATTATGGCTTTTATTGTTTGTCTAAATATTTTTGTTACAATTCAGTTCTAAAACATCAGAATAAGTCCTACTAATATTACTATGCATTATTTTGCTTTATATTTCATTTTTATCTAAAGTTTCTTTCAATTTAAATAAATGAATTTTAAAATGATAAAAGATGATATCTAAGAACCTGTAATTTCTCCTTTGTTTTATAAAACATTCTATCTATCTTTCCTAATGGCAATAAAAATAGCACATTTAAGCTTTATCAAATTTTAAATAAGTTTTTTGATTTTGTTTATTTTCTACTTTTCATCTTCAAATCTTCAAAAATACATGTATAAGTTTATAATAGGGAACGCACTTTCTCAAGTGTGTTTAATATGCACCAGAAAGAAAGCCTCTCACTGTGACAAAACATCAAAGCAGCATTTTCGCAACCACAGTGGTAGCTTTTTCTTTAACGACGTTGAGGTTAATTGCTGTTCATGTCCAATAGTATATTAATCTTTTTATGGAATACTTGAAGCTCTTAAAAGTAACATTGTCATATAAAATACCGAGGATGATTCAAACTCAGCTTACAAGCATGCTTCGTTAAATAAAGTCATATTGATACAGGACAGGTGGCGCCGCAGCCACCTAAGGCACCGCATCCGCCTTAGCGGGGTTGGTGCCCCGGCAGCCGGCAGAGGAACCAGAGGGCTAGACCGTAGACAAGGGGGGAGCCTTCCACCCTCACCGGAGGCTCCTGTAGCCAAAGGGACTGGACAACTGCTGGGGAGACACCTAGCACCTTGGTATCTCCTTCCCTTTACATTTATGACTAAAAACAAAATCCCCATTTCCTATGCCTAGGTCAATTTCATATAAGTTTCCCAGGCCTCAATTTGTGAATGAACTATGTCCTTTCATTAATACGTTCATTCACCTTCCCGCAGCAGAGGGAGCTATGTCCATACATTCATTCACCTTCCCCCTGCGGGTGGAACTATGTCCATTCATTAATACTATTCATTCACCTTCCTCCAGCAAAGGGAACTATGTCCGTTCATTTCCTGGCCTCAACCCATGCTCCTATATATACCATTAAACGGAGAGAGACAGAGAGAGAAAAATGGAGAGAGATTTTCCCTCCCGACTTGGGTTTTCTCTCCCTACTAGAAACTTTAGTGTCTTTGTATTCTTTTCTGTAAATAAACTCTGTCTTGCTACTGATCCTGTGGTCTGTCGATTCATTCATGGAATTGCCGAGACCAAGAACCTGAAAGTCCGTATCAATATGTAACTGATTTTCTATTGATGAAACATTTGAAATCTCACTTGAAAGGTTCCCATTGTAAGACAAAGTAATTGCCAATAACTGGCATTTATCATGTGATATAAAATCCACAGCTATTTTACTGTTATCCTTTACCTATTTTTATCATTTAAATTAATCCTAAATTACTTTTTTCATTCTGATACTTTCCAAGTTTTTATGAAGAAATGGATCATAATTAGAAACTAACCCAGTAACTCATATAGAGTTTGCACAGTTTGAAGAATACCACTTTCATGTTGACTAATAAGGCAAATGTATTTTGCTAAAAAAATGTATAACAGATATTTTTTAGTATTTTAGGATAAAGGTTAATGTTCTTTCTTGCCTGAATTTTACACAATTTGGGTGAACCCTCTTTAAAAGGATGTCTTCAGGACGTTGGTCCAGTATATTTTTATTTGAAGTTTGTTACATTCTAACGAAACAAATAGAGTGTCTTTGAGGGCAATGGAGGCCACACACCTCCAGGATCCCAGTATCCACGCATACGCGTGTGCATGTCCACAGGCACGCGCACGTCCACAGGCATGCGCATGTCCCAGTATCCACGCATGCACACGTCCACAGGCACACGCACGTCCCAGTATCCACGCATGTGCACATCCACAGGCACACGCACGTCCCAGTATCCATGCATGCGCATGTCCACAGGCACACGCAGGTCCCAGTATCCATGCGTGTGCACGTCCACAGGCACACTCACACACAAAGTCCATTGGCGGCTCTGATTTTTTCCAAGGCATGACCGTGAGCCAAAGATGCTTCTCAAAAGAAGAAACAAGACAGAGCCTTGCTTCAAAAATCTAAGGGTCTCTAGAACCTTGTTGAAGCTTCCAAACAGCATCTCTATGTTCCAATACACTTCAGAAACCACTGGTTCTACTCAATTATATGTCCCAAGCGACTGGAGAGTTTGTACAGCAGCCTGGATTTATTTCTGAGCTTTCCCACATTCTGGGTCCTACTCAAAACTACCAGCCTTTGCGTTATTCATCAGTGGACCAGAGACCATCCAGATGACGTATATGTGGCCTCTGAAACCCAAACAGGCTCACCAGGCAGTATCTCTTTTCCGGGTGTAAGGAAGAGCCAGACATAGCAATGTATCCTTTACCTCAGGAGGGAAATCCTGCATGTCCCATACCAGGGGGCACCTTCACTGACAGAGAAGGCCCAAAAATTTTTGTTGAATTTATTTTCCACTCTCTGACATGTAAATTTTTAGAAGTAAGTCTAAAACGTTTGCTATTTCTTATTCACTAAGCCCAATCAGTAGGATGTCATCAATTTACTGGACCAATGTGACATCTTGTAGGAAAAAAGGTGATCAAGATCCCTGTGCACTATATTCTGACTTTGGGCTAGAGAATGAATACACCCCTGAGGTAAGACAGTACAGTTACATTGCTGGCTCTGCCAGACTGCCCTGGTGGTCTTTACTAGCAGATACTAAGAACAAAGCATTTGTAGATCAGTAGCTGCACAGTAGGAGCCATAATGAGTGTTATATGCTCAGGCAACAAAACAGCATCCGGTGCAGAGTGGCAATTATTGTTACCTGGTTAGACGTGCAATAATTCACTGTCATTCTCCAAAATCCTTTTGTCATCTTTACGGGCCACATAAGTGAGTTGACTAGGAATGTGGTGAGAAGCACCATCCCTGCACCTGTCAAGTACCTAATGATGACACTGATCTCAGCTGTCTCTCCAGGAATGTGATATTCCTTTCTATTTACTGTTTTGCTAGATACAACAGTTCTAGTGAATTCTACTTGGTATTCACCAGACAATAGCCATAAGAGCCCTCACTCCACAGGCCAGCAGACAAGAGGGAGAATTCTGATAGCCACCGTACATATTTTTTCCATTATGTATTTCAGAACTGGATAAACGATCAGAGGATGGGCTTATGAGTAGACCCACTGCGAATGAAGAAAGGAGAAAGAAAAACGAAAGGAAGGCAGGGAACAAATATATACAGCAGAGCTGACATGGCTTGACTACTCCAGAAAACACTTGTAATCGCTTGTAATTTAGTACAGACCAAACATGTAGCACCTGAATGGCCCATTACTGTGGTGAGAATTTAAAAATACCTCATTTCAGACTGGGCGCAGTCCCTCATGCCTATAATCCTAGCATCATGGGATGCACAGGAGGATAGTGTGAAATTAGGAATTTGAGACTAGTCTGAGCTGGAGTGAGATCCCCATCTCTACTAAAAATAGAAAAAAAATAGCTGGGTGTGATGTTGCCATGTAGTCCCAGCTATGCTGAAGGCTGAGGCAGGGGGACTGACTGCTTAAACCCAGGAGTCTGAGGATTCTGTGAGCTGGGCTGATGCCACAGCAAGAGAGTGAGCCTCTGTCTCAAAAAAAAAAAAAAAAAAAAAAGACAAACAAAAATCCCCATTTCAACATATCAGTAATTTTCTGAATACATAGATACATTGAGCATACGTTTGTAACAGTGAAATACAATCATTAATTATGATTGTGAAGGCTATCACTATATGCATAAATAAAACTAATGCTTCAAATAGATAAGAAAGCATGTCAATTTAAAAGACTAAATGTATTGGTTCAGTCATTTTGTGAAAATGTGTTCTTTATTACGGTAATGAATTTTAATATACATAATATTAAAACAAAATTATAAATAGTAATTTATAGTACTTTAAATATTTATAGAATTGTTTGCTATTTTAAAATTTAAGACATGAAGCAGTATTTAATTTTAACAACAGTTTTTATATCTGGTTTTTCATTTCATTTTGTCTGGAATTATTGTAAGGAAAAAAAAAATCCTAAAACGATTTGAGAATTCTTTCCCTAATGATAAATTAAAGGCAGAATATCAACATAGACATAAAAATCCAACAGGAGTAAGTGCCCAAAAATTATAACATAAAATCTCTGATAAATTAACTTTGATTTCAACAGGATAAAGATAAGTTTAAAGGATAAACAGGATAAAGTTTAAAGGAAAAAAGAAAGTGAAATAAATAGATATGTACTCATAACATCTTTGTTCTCATTGACATTCAGAATAATAGAAGAATAGTTTCAGAGGACAGTTTCTCATAATTTTCTATCCATGGAGGCTGCCAGTTAATACCCAAAGCTGATGAGTATATGTGGTCACCCAGAGTGGTTTAACAGCCACTGGAGACTCCAAGTGTGGGAGTATAGAGAGAAGATGGCGTGGGTGCGGTGGCTCATGCCTGTAATCCTCGCACTCTGGGAGGCTGAGGTGGGTGTATTGCCAGAGCTCAGTGATCTGAGACCAGCCTGAGCAAGAGCAAGACCCCATCTGTAAAAAAAAAAAAAAAAAAATAGCTTCTGTAGTCCCAGCTACTTGGGAGTCTGAGGCAAGAGAATCACTGGAGCCCAAGAGTTTGAGACTGCTGTGAACTATGACACCACAGTACTCTACTGAAGGCCACAAACTGAGACTCTGTCTTTAAAAAAAAAAAAAAAAAACTTACCTAACGGGTACCATGTGCACTATTCAGGTGATGAGTATACCAAAACCTTCACCACTGTACATTATATCCGTGTAACAAAACTGCATTTGTACCCCTTAATCTAGTGAGATGATAAAATAAAACCAAAAATAGGAGCAAAATGATAGCTATAGTTTGCAATCGGTTTCAAAATTTTAAGTCAAAGTATTCCTGAGATTTTCTCAAGTAGGAATCCTTGGTTTAAAATTCCTTCTTGAAAACATGTTACTAAAAAACATTTTCTTGCATTATATTTCACGATGCACAAAAATTTGCAATATGCTGTTTTGCTACATGTACTGCCGGAAAGTGACTACCTACTTAATATTTTGGCTTTCTTATTTGACTCAGGCACATTATAGCGGTTAAAGTTTTTGACACTTTATACGCCTTCACTAAAGTCTAAAACTTTAAATATATATAATTCTATATAATTAAAAATAATATTTAATAATTGTGCTTTTTTATATGATAATCATCTTTTTTTTCTTATATATCAGAAACTCATTCTGTGTGTTGATATTTTTTTCATTCTTACCTTCAGCCAATTTGGGTTTTAAGTAACATAATCATTTGCATTAAGCAAGCTGTTTATTTAGTATACCTCGTAGTATCTTTTAATTAACAAAAGTGTCAAACAAAAATATACTATTTTTGCAAATAACAGGAGCATTAACAGAAAAATTCAAGAACTAGGTCCAAGAACTTTCCATGTTATGTGAATTGCGTCAAATCCCTTTTTAATGGAATTATGATTAATTTTGAACCACTGAAAAATGAACAATTTTGGGGTATAGAAAGTGACTATAATTTTTAAAAAGGTACAGATATTGAAACAGTTAAGGAGGTATAAAGGACTCACACATCTGTATACAAAAAAGATATAGTACGACGAGAAAAAAATTACTGGAACTTAACTACAGCAAAGAGAGTTTGTAGAGTCATATAGAAGTACTTTTTGATATATTATACCTTAAAACCTTTGCCAAAGACAGTGGAGTCTCTTTTTGGAGACATAAATGGAAAATAGATTCAATTTTATCTTTCAAAGTTAAAATCCATGTAATGTCAGGAACCTGAACAGACAACGTTTCTGTTCTGTGATTCCTTTATTTAAAAGGTTTGTTAAATTCCAGCTTTTCAATTGCTTTCTAGTGCTTGTCTCCTGTGCAGTCCCATAGGTATATTTTCCTTCCAGGCACCAGCCCACTTAAAACAAAAGCAGTCACGAGAGTTGCCAAGTCATCAAAAGCAGGGTCTAGTCCAGCATTAACCTAATTATATGTTGCAACCCCTCTCTTATGCATCCAGGGGAAACTCCTTGGCTTCTAACCAGCATCTCTGGGATTTGATTTCCAAGTAACATCACCAGTTACTTTAAAATGCTTATCTCTAAATGCTGAAGATGGAATCTCATCGTCACAAAAGAGCAAATTCACAACTAGACCAAAGCCTCTGCTCCCGTTAGCCAGCCTGGCTCTCCCAGTGGCCAGAGCTCAGACCTCAGGCTCCTTTGGACTCATATTTTCTCACTAATAATGCTGGATCTGGTTCATCATTATTCCTTCTGAAATGGTGAAGTTATTATGTGCCTGGCTTTTTCTCTCCCAGTACATTGGTAAGCATATATTTAAGGAAATTTTTTTTTTTACAAAACTTGGAAATTTTTGGCAAAGAAATTAGACAGACATCTGAAAAAGAAGCAGCACTGCTCATTTCCATCCAAAATGTATTTTTACTTCATGTCTATCCTTTTTGGAAAAGACAATATACATAGACGTACAAGTTCCTTTTACCCAGGAGCCTTTCTTGAGTAAAAGTACCTGAGTATTTTATGGGTTACCTTCTTCATCTTAGAATAAAAAATCTACATTTCCATTTCATCCCTCCATTTCATGGGGCTACACTGTGGTATAGAACTGTCCACGTATTAAATCAACACAATTACTGTTGGCAGGACAATATAATCTGCGCCCAGTAAGTAGAAACATAAATACAGCCTCACAAGGAAGTTAGTCAATAGTACATTTATCCTACATCTGTTGCTGCTGAGTCTGGCTGCAGTTTCCCCTTCGAGTGGTTTGTGTTCCTTGTCTTCTGATACGTTCTCTTTGGGAGAGGCTTAATGGGGTGGGTTTTCTCAGCTTATGTAAGACTTTTTTCTGCCCTCATTGAGTGGCTGCATTGATTGATCTTAACAGCACCTTCGAAAATTCTAGTGGAAATCTTTTCTTAGTTGAGGTTTTTTTTGTTTTTTTTTTTAGATATTGGCTATATAACTAAATAAGGAGTTCCATATTTCAAAGTAGTGTGTTTGGAGGGGTGCCCAGAGAAAAGAAAACATTAATAGGCATAAAAAGCTAGCATATGGATGCTATAAGGAGGAGGATGGAAACTGTCCAAATAAAGTAGTGGAACCTTCCAATCAAAGGGTGTGAGGGGCAGTAGGGAAAATATGTTCTCTCTTATGTTTCTGCCAAAATGTAAGGACAATACAACCTACAGAGTTAATTCAGCAGATGCTGGAAACTGAAAGAGAAAGAAAAAACACTAGCTGCGGCCAGTTTATTTTAAAATGCTTTCTAGGTTTTAATTTGATTGCAATCATTAGCTGTGATTTGATCTCAGGGACTATTAAGCCCACTTTAAATTAATATAATTAGATTGTTGTAAATTGTTCACACAGAAGAAATGAAATGCTAACAAGTATCTTTAGAATATGCAATCTAAATAAAAGATAGGATATATTCTGAACTCAGTTGATCGGTAATTTGGGGCTTTTTGAGACAAAGTCTTGCTCTGTTGCCTGGACTAGAATGCAATGGGATCATCATAGCTGACTGCAGCCTCAATCTCCTGAGCTCAAACGCTCCTCCTACCTCAGCCTCCCCAGCAGCTGGGACTGCAGGCATGCATCACCATGTCTAGTTAATTTTTCTGGTTTTGATAGAGATGAGGTTTTGATCTTGCACAGGTAATTGTCTTTAAGTTCATATTATGCACATAGATATAAGCATGTATATGGGGAACAAGGGTTAAATGCTTCTTTTAAGGAATTCAACACTCTAAAAAGTGGTAGCTGGTTACATTTCCTTTTCCATTCTAGAGCAATCATTTCAAACATAAAAGTGGTAACTGGTCACATTTTCTTTGTTTACTCTAGAGTAATCATTTCAAGATTTTTGATTATGAAGATCTTTGGATTGCAAATGCCAAAGAACCCTTCCAATATGGAGTCCTGAATATAAATGTTGAGTTAATTATTTTTATGTGATCCCATAGTTCTCAGATGAGGGTTGTTGCTATGTTTTTAATGTGTTTCCTGAAGGTCATGTGTTGGAAAGTTAATCCCCAATCAACCAGGTTGGGAGATGGTACCTTTTAAGAGGTATTAGGTCATGAGAACTCTGTTGTCTTGAATAGGTTAACGTGGTTGCCAAGGAAGTGTGTTAGTTATCACGAGAGTGCCTTTATTATCAAAGCAAGCACAGCTCCCTCTGGCTCTCTTGCACCCTCTCCCACCACATGATGCCCTCCACCCACGTCATGATGAACCAGAAAGGCCCTCACCAGATGTGGCCCCTTGATCTTTGACATGGCAGCCTGTAGAACTGTGAGCCAAATAAACTTCTATTGTTTATAAATTACCCAGTCTGTGGTATCTGTTACGGCAACACAGAACACACTAAGGCAGTTGCTATGTGTTTTTTAAGACTTAAAGATACTTTTGATGGTGAGACATAACACAGTAACACTGACATAGATGAAAGGCAGAACTTTTTGTTACTTATAGCTCCAAATGAGAGAAGGCCGCCAGGCAGGGCCACGTGGGGATTGCATGTGAGGCGGAGTAACTTAAGCTGGAGCTATAATAGGCAGCTTATGTATGACCAGCTGGGTGGGGTTAGCTTGGTTTCACTGGCTCCTCGTGGGTTGGCTAAGTTAAATAATTTCGTATGGTATGGGGTATAAAGATTGTCTCTAGTTGTCTGGCATCTGGTCCTGCGACTATAATGGCTGGTACGTAGTGGCCTGGAGTATGTGAGCCCAGTAAAAGAAACCAGGGATAGGGACTTACATAGCTGAAAAGGGAAACTGACCTCCAGTCAGGGCCTCAAAATTGAGTCAAGACAGAACAGTTCACAAAAACATCTATATAACCTAGAAAGATATAAACTGCAAAAGCATTCCTGATAATTTATTTGGTCACTTATTCATTCATAGTGTTAATAATATTCATTACACACACATTATATGTTGAGTGCATGACAGGCACTGAGAAAATAAGATGAAAAATAGGCATCCACTTCAGCTGGGCATGGTGGCCCATACCTGGAATCCCAGCACTCTGGGAGGCTGAGGCAGTGGATCACCTGAGTTCAAGAGTTTGAGACTAGCCTGAGCAAGAATGAGACCCAGTCTCTAAAACTAGCTGGGCGTTGTGGTGAGCAACTGTAGTCCCAGCTACTTGGAAGTCTGAGGATGAGAATCACTTGAGCCCAAGAGTTCAAGATTGTTGAGCTCTGATGCCATGGCACTCTAACTTAGGGTGACAAAGGGAGACTCTGTCTCAAAAAAAAAAAAAAAAAAAAAAAAAGAGAGGTGTCCACTTCAGTAGAAGATACAACAAATGAAAATATTATTTTAAATGTTATAGGAAAACATAACATTAAGTGCTGTTGGGACACGAATGCAGGTATTACTTGAACAGTTAAACCAAACAGTCCAAACCAAAAGCTTCCAACATGAGATGGATTATCAACAAAGGCACAGCAATGAGATATAATTTAATAAGCAACAATCTTAGACAAAAGTCTGGTGTAACTAAGCATCACAAATGAATAAAGAAAAGCCCAGAAAGATGGAGACTTGCCTCATGTCACAAACCTAACACCTTAGGAAATCTTCCGCATCCAATATTCACCTCTTCTCCCTTGCGTTGTCAATATCGACTTTGTTTAACCACAGATTGCCAATATTTGAATGTCTTTCCATGATGTATGAATATGAGCATTATAATAATCTGGCCATAATGAATTATAATAAAAAGTTTTAAAATTTTATTCTCTCAAAATTAACACATAATTTTTCTTCTGGGAAAGTGGCCCTCACCTCTTTTGGGAACCTCAGACATGAGCATTGCTGGGGCTATAACTGGCTTGTATTTTGAACACAAGTCAAGCTCTATGTGTGTATGTCTTTTCAACACAAGTCTACAACTCTGAACAGTATCTTTAACTTTAAAAGGTTATATGGGTGAAATAGACAATCTTGAGCAAAAGAATAAATAATTCAAAGGCAAGAACTAAAATGAAGTCAGAGTCTTATGCAAAGACATAAACAAGTTCTTAAAGTGTTAAACGTTAAATCCAAATGAAAAGGCAGAAAGACCAATTCTAGGATTAGCAACACCTAAGAGGTGTGGGTGGATCCTGGAATCCAGCCTGGAAATAGACCCTGAAAAAAGTTTTGGGGAGGAAATTTGTAATGAATGTTGGTGAGTTAATCTGAGGGTAAGGAGAGAGCCCTAAAAGATATAGTGTGTTAATGTTGGTGTTTCACCTTAAAAAAAAAAGGCAATTTGTATTTTATTACCTTATAAAAACTCTTTAAGGAAGGAAATATACTGACATTGCCAATTTTTATGTAATATAAGACTATTATAAAATTTTATTTTAACATTAAAGGAATTGACTAGATTCCTCTCTAGATTCAGAAAGCTTATGTGGAATGAAACCTTGATTATTTAAAAACTTAAGTCATCTTCCACCTAAGGATGTTTGGGTTAATAGCAGACCACATATATGAAGGTGGGACCCTAAGCTTGTAATATTACATTTTACTGAACAGTGCCTGTGGCTCAAAGGGTAGGGTGCTGGCCCCATATACCTTAGGTGGAGGCTTCAACTTGGCCCCCTCCAAAAACTGCAAAAAAAAAAATTTACATTTAACTATACCTCTGCCATATTTAGATGTATTTGGATACACACATCCTTACTATCGTGTTATAATTGCCTACAGTTTTTAGTACAATAACATGCTGTATAGGTCTGCAGCCTACAAGTTATAGACCATATCACGTAGTCTAGGTGTGAAGCAGGCTGTACTACCTAGGTTTGTGGAAGTAAACTCCGTGATGTTAACATGACAGAACTACTTAACTACATGTCCCCTAGCATGTCCTTGTCATTAAGTAACATGTGACTAAAAGTAGATGCAACAATTTAATAAGAGCATATGTGACAGTCAAAAGTAGATGCAGCTGAAGAACTCCATCAGGTAGACTCATAATTAGTTTAGAATAAATATAATATGCTTACACACAAGCACGTTTACATGAAATAGTTGACCTTTGGGGTACAATTCCTTTGTCTGTCACTAAAGATGCAGACTGTGACTTTAGAATAATTACAGCCACTTCTGTACCCTACATTCACAATCTCAATTTCTGAAGCACTTCTCGAACTTTCAGTAACTCAGGCCCCAAAACAGTTCTCCCAACTTTTTACTGACTTCATTATTATTCTGCTCTTCAAATTTCTTCTTATTTCCTAAAATAGGTCTTGTTATAATTGGCTTATTCATTCAAATCATGGTTGAAACAAGGTACAATCACTGCATGTGCTAGCTCATCTCTCAAGGCACATGTAAGGAGATTTTACTCTTGAATACATCCCTCCCACTCCACCTCTACCACTGTTTTCAAACCACTGACTTGGAGACATTTGTCCTTAGAATCCTCTGGATCTGGATAATTACTTTATAATTTAGTCATTGATTATGTTTCAGCATCTTTGTATTATCTGTCTACAGGTAGTATATACACACAGCTGGCTTTCACACCATTATCCTATGTGATAATTTGCCTTCTACCTGTCAAGTTTGGCCTATTTACATCTATTCTGACAACTGAAACACTGGACTCATCTCTACCAGTTTTATTTTGCAAAACAACTGGTAGAGAGGAGATATAGATAGCTTTTATTTTGCCAAATAAAAGATAGCTAAAAGATAGCTTTTATTTGGCAAAATAAAACTGGTAGAGATGAGATATCTTGATACCTTGAGATACAATTTAGAAATCACCCCCCATCTGGCATTCTTTCTACTCTTCTAAGATGAGATTTCAGAGACACTTAGATTGTAACAACAACGTAGCATGTTGAAGCTGATAGTTTGGGGCTTAGCTTATGATTTAAAATGTGTCTCCTACTTCATCTCTGTACAATGATTTTGCATTAATTTTATAACATTAATGTTATATTGGAGAAAATATTCACAAATTACATATCCAACAAAGGACTAATATCTGGACTCTACCAAGAACACAAAACAAAACAGCAAGGAAAAAACAACCAACCCTAGCAAAAAGTAGGCAAATGCAGGAACAGAATTTTTTCAAAAGAAAATAGAAAAATGACCAGCAAACATGTGAAAACTGTTCAATATCACTAATCTTCATGAAAATTCAAATTAAAACCATAATGAGATGCCACCTTGTCCCTGTCAGAATGGCCATTATTAAAAAGTCAAAAACAAACAATAGATGCTGACATGGCTGTAGAGGAGAAGATACGCTTACTATGCAGTCTAGCACATTCTCTGGAAAACAGTACAGAGATTCCTCAAAGAGCTCAAAGTAGATTTACACTCCAATCACACTCCTGGATATCTGCCCAGGAAAAGAAATCATTTTGTCAAAAAGATGCCTGCACTTGAATGTTTATCACAGCCCAATTCACAATTTCAGAGATATGGAATCAACCTAAGTGGCATCAATTCATGAATGGATAAAGGAAACGTGATACATACACGCATGGAGTACTACTCATCCAGAAACACTGTCATTCACATTACTACTTGTACATTAGTGCATTAGTACATTACAGTACTACTCAGGAATGAAGCAATGTCATTTACAGCAACTTTGATGGAAAAGGAGACCATGATCCTAAGTGAAGAATCCCACGAAAAGAAGAGCAACCACCACATGATCTAACAAGTTGGACCTAAACAATGGATACGATGGGCACAAAAAGACATAAAGGACATTGGAAACTAAGAAGGGGCAGAGGTTGGAGTAAGTTGAGGGATAAAAATTTACCTAATGTGTACAATTCACTGTAGGCACATTGAAAACCTTGACTTTAGAATTATACGGTGAATCTATGTAACAAAAATATTTGTACCCCCCTGATATTTTGAAATTAAATAAATGTTATATTATGCAGATTAATTTTCCTTTCTCTGTAATTCAAAGAACTTAAAGGAAGGTGTATTATTTTATCTGCCATTTTTACTACCCCAATACCCAGTATAGGCAGTGGTTCTCAATCTTCCTAATGCCACGGCCCTTTAATACAGTTCCTGTAGGTCATGACCCACAGATTGACAACTTCTGGTACAGTGTTTAGTAAAAACCAATTAAACAAATCAATGAATTAGTAACTTGATTCCTCTTATCTGAAAAACCTCTTTTCTTAATTAGACATTTCTCCACATCTCAAGTTAGATGTCAGATCTTACCAACAACACAGGCTTTTCTGTCCTTACATGCAAACTATTTGTGTCTGTAATGTAATGTGCTACCCAGTGTGTTTGTGCAAAACCTTGTAAGATGTTGTCCTTTTCTTTGTAGATAAAGTGGGGGCCATGTGAGTGTGATGGCTGTACATTATATTGCAGAGTATAGCAGATGTTTGTAACTATTATTTCTCTTTAAGCTATTATACAGGAAGCATACTCCTGCTGTAAATACAAAATTTATAATAAATCAGAGATATCAAGACAATTAATTAGTTTTTAAATCACTTCAATGCAACAAAAAACATGATTTCACTGCGAAATCAAAAACTTTCTAAGGGCTTTTTATAAAATTAAAAAGAATAAAATAGGAACAACAAAAATAGGCAGTGCCCATAGCTCAGTAGGTGGGGTACCAACCAGATACACCAAGACTGGCAGGTTCGAACCCAGTCTGGGCCTGCTGAATAACAACAACTACAACAACAATAAAATAGCTGGGCATTGTGGCGGACACCTGTAGTCCCAGCTACTTGTGAGACTGGGACTAGAGAATAGCTCAGGCCCAGGATTTTGAGGTTGGTGTGAGCTGTGATGACACAGCACTCTACCAAGGATGACATAGTGAGACTCTGTCTAAAAAGAAAAAAGTTGGTTTCATAAAAGTACTGAGTACACTGTATACTTTTTCTTTCCATTCTTGAGATACTTTACCAATTTATAATTACTCACACTTTTTTATGAAAGGTAGATCACAACTATAGCCCAGGATGAAGGAGAGAAGTGGAGGGGGATGAGAGGGGAAGGGAGAGTTTTGATAGACGGAGGGTAAAAGGAGGGACCACACCTATGGAGCATATTGCAAGGGGACAAGTCAAATCTATCATGTATAGAACATAAATGTCTTAACACAATAATTAAGTAAATGAAGTGAAAGCTATATTAATTAGTTTGATGTAAGCATTCCAAATTGTATAAAAAATCACCACATTGTACCCCACAAATACATAAATGTATTCATGATTTATGTGTATATAACTTAATAAAAAAATAAACAACAAAAATAGTTACCTTTGTGGTTTTTTTCTTTTTTTTGATCATGCTTAATTCAGTGACTTCAGCACTGTAAGTGCTGTAAACTTGCTATTTGTCAGAATTAAAGTCTCATTGGTGGAAGAAACAAAATTAAAAAACTAGAGAGTGATCTGCAAACAAACAAAAACCAAGATAATTCAGCTGGGGTCAAAAAGCCTCTATTTGGTTTCAAATATTTATAACTGGTAGAATTTTATTTTACCTATTTGAGGAATAGAATTGTTTCAATTATATATTGAATTTTTATAAAAATGAAGAAAAGTCTGCCTACCATCTCCACATGAATTACTATGGTCATATGTAAATATAAAGTTTCCTGTACATCTGTTTCATAATCCTCCTCCCAAATATGATCAGCCAAAGAATGTAAATGTCTAGATGGCTTTAAACCAGCTACTGTGCCCAAGGAGCCCTTCCTGGAGAGACTTCAGTAGGCAGACATAAAGACTGCCATTCTTGGAAATCAAATTGGAAGCACCAGAGGAAGTCCTTTTCCAGCAATCGAGCTGCCTTGTATTCTGAAATTTAACACTAATCTAAAAAAGACCTTCATCTTGATTTGCACTTATGATATAAATATTTACATGGTACCAAGCTGTGAGGCAAATCGGGGGCTGCCACAATGTAAATTATCTCAATGACAAAGGTTGTTCTGCCTTTATAATTTATGTGCATATATTTGATGATATTTTACTCATGTATACTTTCCTAATGATAGGCAACATTTTGTGAAGAAATTGATGTGTACTTTCCTTGTAAATACTGTCCAATATCTTCCCTTCTTTTCTACATTCTTTCCTCAGTAGTATGATAGTTACATTCAAATGAAGAACCTAGGACATACATTGACTCGTTGTAGCAAAATTCATATTAGAAGCATATCCATCAAAAAGCCTTAACTACCATAAAAGGAAAACTACAGTAAAAATATTTAACAAAAAAAAATTTAACAATTTCCATTGAAATAAAAATATTACATATTTTGTTTTTATTCTTATACAAGATAACTGAAACAGTACAGTGTTTTGGTGACAGACGTATATGAGGGAACAAGTGATCATGTTACATTGTTTGCATTTCTCATGTATAGGTCAAGTTGTGGTGGAGCCCGTCACCCAGGGGTGTGCTGTATACCCTTACATTGTGCGCATTAGGTGAGAGCTTACCATTCCACTTCCCTCTTTCCCTTTCTCCCCTCCCCCAAATTTAATTGGGTTTTTCTCTCATATGTGCATACAGTTCTTTCTATTGATTTCATATTAGTGTTGAGTACATTGGAAACTAGTTTTTCCATTCTTGTGATACTTTACTAAGAAGAATGTGTTTCCACTTTACTGAGGTAAATATAAAAGATGTAAAAATTTCATCCTTTTATGGCTAAGTAATATTCCATGTTATACATATCCCACAGTTTACTAATCCATTTATGTGTTAACAGGCATTTGCATTGATTTCATATCTTGGCTATTATGACATGAGCTGCTATGAACATTCTAGTGCAAAAGTCCTATGGTAAAATGATATTTGTTCTTCTGAGTAGATATGTAGTAATGAGATTGAAGAACCAAATGGAAGATTTAGTTAGTTAGTTAGTTAGTTAGTTTTAGCTCTTTGAGGATTCTCCATACTTCTTTCCATAGAGGCTACATTAGTTTGCTGTCCCACCAGCAGCGTAAAAGTGATCTTTTCTCTCCACATCCACACCAGGATCTGCAGCTTTGGGATTTTGTGATGTGGGCTATTCTCACTGGGGTTAGGTTTTAGTTTGCATTTCTCTGATGATTAAAGATAATGAACATTTTCTCATGTGTTTCTTGGCCATTCATCATCTTCAGAAATGTTTCTGTTCAACTCTCTTGGCCACTGATGAATGGGATTGTTTGCTCTTTTTTGTTGATTAGTTCTCTGTAGATTCTAGTTATCAGCCCATTATCAGATTGGCAGCATGCAAACATCTTCTTCATTCTGAAGGCTGTCTGCTTACTTAGGTGTTCTCTTAGCTGTGTTGAAGTCTTTTAGCTCAATCATGTCTCATTTATTTGTTTTTGGTATCGCTGCAATTGCCAGGAGTGTCTTCTTCATAAATTCCTTTCTCAATTGATATTGTCAAGAGGTTTTCCCACACTTTCTTCTAGAATTTTTATGGTTCATGTCTTAACTTTAAATCTTTTATTCAGCAAGAGTCAATTTTTAAAAGTGGTGAGAGGTGCAGGTCAAATTGGTCTTCTACCTGTAGCTAACCTAACTAGAACTACATGTAGTTCTCCTACATTTATTAAATATGAATTCTTTTCCCCAGTGTATGTTTTTATTTGGTTTATCTAAGATCAAATGGCAATATGAGGCTGGTTTCATGTTTCTGTTTTCTATTCTACAGATCTATATCTATATTTTTGTGCCAGAACCATGCTGTTTTGATCACTATAGACTTGCAGTATAACCTGAAGTATGGTAACATGCCACCTCCAGATTTGTTTTTATTTCTAAAAGTTGCCTTGGCTATTTGGGTTTATTTTTTTCTGGTTCTATATGAAATGGTCAAGTCATGGGGTACAAGATTGATATTCACAAATTAGTAGCCTTCATATATGCCAATAACAGTCAAGCCGAGAATCAAATAAAAAACATAATACCCTTCACAGTCTCATCCATGAACTACTTGGAAATATGCACAAAGGATGTGAAGTATTTCTACAGAGAGAACCCTGAAATCCTGAGAAAAGAAATAGCAGAACATCTTAACAAATGGAAAAACATAGCATGCTCGTGTCTGGGAAGAATTAATATTGTTAAAATGTCCAAAGTGATATACAGATTTAATGCAATCCCCATTAAAGCACCGATATCATACTTTAAAGTAGAAAAAAATAAAACAAAACAATTTAAATAAAAAACAAGAATGATAAAAGTAAAAACTAGATAATTAAATTTCACTCTTTAAAAAAAGTAGAGTATCATTCTAAATTGTCAATTAAAATTAGAGCAGAGCATGAGAATGGACATTTAGATCGTCAATGTAACGATGTAGCCCTGAAAATGACAAGTTCCATATGATAGACAGAACAAAAGGTTTTGGACGGATCTTACTTTTGGAGATAGAATTTTTCCAGTTAACAAATGTTTGGTAGAGTTGACATATAGTTCCTGATGAAGCACAGGCTAAAGTTGTAAGTATTCTTGAAAAAAACCACAAGAACATACTAATTAAATATTATTAAAAATCACAACCATATGCAAACTCTGAGGAACTATTAAGCTTCAAAGACAACTGATTACTAGTAATAGTTTTGTAATACTAAATGAGAATATTGTAATAGTACTACTAACAGTACTAATAGCAGTAATAGTTTGGGTTTATTAATTACCTACTCATGCCTACTATGTGTATTAAACTCAATGTATTAAGCATATTGTCAAATGTAGCAGCCCGTATAGCCTATGGCTAGGAGGAGTGACAGTTATAAGAAATACCTGTATAGTTCAGTAATGGAACACCTTGGTGAAAAGGGCATGGAGAGGGATTGATCTCTCCTAACCAGCATGAGAACTTGCGAGATGAGAGCATTGTTGAATTGGCCATCTCTACACTGTGGTGTTGAGAGGCACAAGATCAGCCTTATATTAGACTGGAGGAGAAGGCAGGTGGGAGCGTGCGCATTCTATCACAAACCTGCTTACTCTGACTCTGTCTTCTCTCCTGCCTGCAAAGCACCAGCACGGTGTCTCTCTGCTGAAGAGCACTAAGCTCTGCTAAAGACTAAGATCTATCTTATTCTAAGACTGCTTTACTCTCTCAGAGTCTCTCTTCTACTAAGGTAAAGCCCTCAGGCACCTAAGAGAAAGTGTTCCTGAGCAAGGTAGCTTAGCGGTCCACATCCAGAACCTAGTTAAGCCAGGCAGGACCTGGACAGTCCTGGGTCCTGACAAGTGGTGGCAGCAGTGGGATGTGACAGTCAAGATTATTAAAACTCGTGTTAGGTCTAAGCAGAATGAGAAACTGAGGGGTGGAACTCTAGGATCTGAACTGTTGATCAGTACCCTATCCTGCCTCCTTTGTACGATCATTGCTATTGTTTAGAGTATGAGATAATAAATAAGTTATTAGAAATATATTTAAAAATATGTTTTTACAACCATTTCTTAATTATTTCATGTCAATATTATGTAGATTACAGGTATTTGAAAGTGGAGAAAAGGATGAATAAGAGGAGAAAGCATAATCGAGAAAGGATAATAGAAACAAAGTTAGTAATTTCAAAGCCATTTAAATGTTCGAAATGTGTCTAACTTGAAAAGCTTCTAAAAAGAGATCAAGAAAATAAAAGCAGAGAAAAAAGGAAACAAACATTCTACCACGCAACGAACTCTGACAACTTCTCCTTTTCAATTGATGCAGTATGTAACTGGTCATGTCAGTGTAGTTTCCCGCCTCAGTCCTAGCTCACAGCTCATTCCAGAGCATCTTCCCCATCTAGAGTTTCTGGATTTGACTCTTCTAATATTGCATGAATCCAAATCCCTGACATTGTTGGTTATTTTAGGACAGATGGGCAACTCATAGGTAGGGGAAGGATCATGGGCTGAACTGAGTCAATCTGATTATTTCTTTTAAGAATTTCAAGAACACAGAATGTGGTCAACCAGTAATGGATTCCAGACAGTGATACCTGGTAAGGCTGTTAGTTTTGAGTTATTTAAGGTGATCAATAAGTAGAAACAGCCATTCTGCTAACAGGAACAGGAAAATAGAACAAAGAAGCAGAGAGAGAGAGAAATGGGAGCTGTGTAAAGTCTGACAGACAGATGCAGTTCAATTCCTTTACTCTCTGAGACCATTCTCTACCTATGTCCATTCCTTACAAGTTTGTCTCTGTCTGGGTTTCTTACACTAAAATCTCCTTCTTAGTCTTAGCTTAAGTATCATAAATGCTTGTGATTAAAATTGTCTTCAGAAGAACAAATTAGAAGTAGTGTGGCAATCTCCATTTTCTAATTAGAAGGTGGCTTAACTTGGTTTAGATGGAAGTAAGGAGTGACAAATGGAAAAGCCTTGCTCCATGTAAGATCATCTTCTCATGAGTGAGCAAAATCATGGAGAAATGGCTCCTTCCATAACCCTCGGTTGAGATGTTCCCTAAACTAGACCTCCTTGTTCAGTAGCTAAAATCTGAGAGGGGTCATAACATGACCTGGAGCTCTGATCAAAAGAAAAAATTAGAAAGCAGAAAATGAGATAAAAAATTTTCAGTCTTCCCAATAAAGAAAGGTCATACTGAAATTAAATACAAGTGTATCCAATTATTTTATTTAAAATATATCCCTTTTTCAGAATTAAATAGGTTTTTAGATTGGTGACTTTATCCCCTTGTAGTCTACATTACACTGCAGTCTACATTTACACAAAGAGACAAAATTATTATATTACCCTACTTTTTTTGACTTTATTCAATTAATATTTATTGAGTGACTAACCTCTCTTGGTGCCAGAACACCAAGAAAAAAAAAAAAAAAGAAAAACATGATACATCCTCAATGTAATATTTGCTTACAATTTAGAGGAATACTGGTTCAGATGTACAAAAACATACTAAGCATTTAAACGATGTTTTAAAACTTGATAATAACTTGTTAACATTTGCTAAAGATTATGTTATAATCAAAATAAGGTTGAGTTTTAAGCAAAATGTAAAATATTTGCTAAACTAAGATGATTATCATTATTAAAATTTCCTTGTGAAATATCCTTCCCAATGCATACTAAATAAAAAATTCAATAGTTTAATCATGGGCTTAAAGAAAAACTTAAATTCAATTGTCAAACAAAAATATTTACCACATTATTCTCATGACTTCTTATAGATTAAATTGTGATATACACAATTTAGGAATCTTTACTCATTTATAAATTATATTGAGTGAAAATAAACATCTAGCATTATTTTTACATAGAGAGTAATTAGACATTTACTAATCCCCATTTCATCAACACTGAACTCAGTATGTAACATATACTTAATAAATAATAACATAGAATCTAACATATGCTTACTAAGTAATTGTTAAATAAATGAGTAATTCAAGATTAAGCATCCTAAAACCTGTTTTCTAAACCAGGCAATGTACACAGTAGAAGAAATAACTTTATTTTGAAGTAATAATTAACTTATCATGTTTATCAAGTTCTATTAAAGTTCTTGTAATTTTAGAGACTAATTATATATTTGGGAAAGTGAACCTGATTACTTTTTCCTTTATCCTTTATTTTATTACTTTGCTTTAAGAATGTTATGGTTAATATAAATCTCCATCTACAAGGAAACCAGGTAATTTAATCAGAATGTATCACTTGTGCAGTGGCATATGAAACTACTTTATGGACAACCCTGGAAAATTTTTCTGGACTCAGCAAATAAAGGAATAGCTTCTCTTTCTCTCTCTCTCTCCTCCTCTCCCCCCTCCCTGACAGATGAAATTAGAAAAGTATGAATGCTCTTAAAGAAAAATCAAACAAATCTACAATAGATACCTTTTTAATCAAACAATTTGTTAAAAATATTTCAAAAGAGAAATTTCTTAATCTTCAGACATAGATGGGCTAATCTGGGGACATAATTAAAACCAAATGCAAAGAAATTCATTCAGCTTTCTGAAATATATATGCTGTTTAAATGTGCTGCCAGAGATGGGCGAGGAAAACATACTGATAATTAACGGTTATAGCACAGGTGAATTTAGATCAGCGGTTCTCAACCTGTGGGTGGAGACCCCTTTGTAACAATGAAAATACATCATGGCATTAGGAAGGTTGATTGAACCACTGATTTAGATAATTACATTTAGATACAAAAACAATCTGGCAAAATTAATCAACAACTTTCTTAAATCTCTAAACAATTTGCATTTCATAATATGAACTACAACTTCTGAAATTTCTATACATTATATATGTGTGTGTGTGTAGAGAGAGAGTGTCTGTATGTTTGGTCCAATAACTATACTCTGGATGGTTAGAATAATAAACTAACATGCTTGCATAACCCATTAGAAGAAAAATCTTCAAATAAAACTGTTACTAAACTGTCTTGATGATTAAAAAAACAGTTTTGAACATCTTAAGCCCACGTTATGTTACGGAGACACTAAGAGCAGTCAGATAGTCTAGATTTTAACATTGCATTTTCACGTTTTACAGAATCCCAGTTCTGGTATTCGTTTTTAAAAAATGTCTCAGAATTGGGGAAATATACTCAATTCTGTACCCATGAAATAATGTACCAAGTGACAGGCATAGGGTAAGGCCAACGCCTTTAGTAGGCGGCTTCTAAAACGTGGGTGCGGAGCCCAGCGTAGAGGTGAGGCACACGCGGCATAGGGGAGGGTCTCTATGGTTAGAAAGCCACTCAGAGTCTCACTTCCCCACACGCCTGGTGCTGCCAGCCCAGGTGTCTCCAAGATGTGGCAGGCAGCAGAAGCTGCCAGGCCTAAACGTGTCTGCATATACAGTTTGAGTAGCAGAAAAATGAGAAAGCACATTTTTGGCTTAAGTGAGAGTCTCAGTCTGTCCATTTGGCTGTTACAAGAAAATGCCATAGACTGGATGATGTAAATAACTGAAATATTATATTTCTCACAATTCTGGAGGCTGAAAATTTCAAGTGCAAGGTGCTGGCAGCTTCAGTTCCTACTGGGCACCACTTCCTGGCTTCTGGACAGCAGCTTTCCTGCTGTGTCCTCCCCTAGGCCTCTGTCCCTGCACGTGCATGGGGTGGGGTCAGAGAGGAGGAGGGCCATTGTTCAAAACCATGTAGAAATTCCAAAAGCAATGAACTCTCCAGCTCTAACATAGAGAAAAATTTAAATGGGCCTTAACCAATCATTTTAATTTCCGACCTTGAAATAATCTCTATTGACGTAATAATATCAATTAAAGGGCTCTATAAAATTACCACATGATCTGTCAGGCAAGGTCGGCAATACCACAAAACACCGCCCTGGATAACAATTCTGAAATGGTACACGTGAAAGAGATTCATTTGGGAAAATATACTAATTCAGAAAAACTTTGAAATTGAAACTTGAGTAAGGTATAGTACTACTGATACAGGACAGGTGGCCCCAGCCAGCTCAGCCCAACGGGGCTGGAGGACCCGCTCCCTCCGCCTTAGCGGTGTTGGTGCAGCAGAACCAGCAAGCTGGAGCGTAGGCAAGGCGGGGGATCCTCCCTCCCCCACCGGAGGCTCCAGTAGCCAAAGGGACCTGACAACTGCTGGGGAGACATGGGCACCTTGGTGTCTCCGTCCCTTTACACTTATGACTAAATACGGAACTCCCATTTCCTATGCCTAGGTCAATTTCATGTAAGTTTCCTAGGCCTCAGTTCTGTGAATGGACTGTGTCCATTCATTAGTACATTCATTCACCTTGCTCCAGTGGAAGGGACTGTGTCCATTCATTAGTACATTCATTTACCTTGCCCCAGTGGAAGGAATTATGTCCATTCATTAGTATATTCATTCACCTTGCCCCAGCAGAAGAGACTGTGTCCATTCATTTCCTGGCCTCATATAGAAGGAACCCACGCACCTATATATACCGCTAAATGGAGAGAAAAACGGAGAGAGCTTTTCTCTCCCGACTAGGGTTTTCTCTCCCTACCAGTAACTTTAGTGTTTTTGTATTCTTTTCTGTAAATAAATTCTGTCTTGCCACTGATCTGTGGTCCGTAGATTTATTCCTCAAATCATTGAGACCAAGAACCTGAAAGACCGGTATCACTACCATGCTTATACTCATTAAAGAAATGTTTATAATATATGAAAAATTTGGAACAAAATGCTTCAGTTTGTGTGGAAATACAATAAAATATTGTCTTCCTTATGTAACAAAGACACATTTTTAACTGTGGAGTATTTTGCATGTTGAGCAACAGTCCCCTAGAAACATGAGAGAATTTGATGTCTGCATAAGCGATAAATTACTCATTTATATCTCACTAATTGTCAAGGCACTGAAATGATCTTACCAATAATTGCATGATACGATCAAGAATGTGATGTTAAAATGAATAATGAAGAACACGCTATTTTTCAGAGAGCAGTTCCCACGTGCAGGGTGAATAGCCAAATGCCCTTGCCTGTGTGTAGCATGAAGTGAAAGAAATTGGGGTTTATTTATCCTCTGTTACTTACAGTAGCTCCAGTATCTGCCAATCAATGATGGCCAAAACTGAGTCATTTTAACAAGTATGTATTTATTTCTCCTAATAAAAGGAGAAATGGTTATAGGTAATGACAATAAACAATAAATGTGAAATTACTAGGAAGCAGAGTTGCCTTGAAAATGACGAAGCTTTGTGCTACATACAAAATTAATTGTAAAACTCAAAGTACACAGCCTAAATCTCATTCAAACACACAGACTGTAGAGTCTCTGTAGTTACATACAAGAAATCACATATTTAAATTTTACCCTGTATGAAAAATCATAATTTTTATAGTACTATCTGTTATATAAAATGTACATATGTTTTGGGTGGCGCCTGTGGCTCAAAGGGGTAGGGCACACTGGCCCCATATGCTGGTCAAATCTCACAGGCCAAATCATAAGAGGCAGGGTATAGACTCCGTGAACCAGTATTCAAATTTGGCATTGACCTCCACAGCCTCAAAGGTTACAGCTGAGGGTAAGTAAAATAATGTATATTGCTTAGCACTGTGATTCATATACCTACAACAGTGTCTGATTTTAAAAAGCACATGCTCAGCAAGTATTTATAGAAAAAAAGCTGGATGAATGAAGAATGAGAGAATGATCAGACATGGTACTGTATGTAGGGAAGTGCTCTTTCTGCAGATAGGGCGTTTTGACTATCGTCCTATGGTTAAACACATCCTGTGGTGTACGTACAAACTCGGTTTTAGTTTCCTTCTTCCTTTTCAATTCCCTAGGCATGATTTAGTGAAAGATTCGAAACACTTCTAGGGGAGAACTCATTATCATATGATTTTCAACTTCATATGGCTGCTCATATCGATTCCATTCAAGCTGTTTAACAATATAAAGATTGGTTAAAAACAAATTACGACTTAGAGGAGAAAATCTCCTGTGAAATGAGCAACAGAAACTCTGCCATTGTTTCTCCTCAAATCCAAGAAAACTGGAAGGCAAGAAAGTCCCTTCCTTGCTAATTTTTGGCAAACCATACTCTCTGGAAATTTAATAGACATTAAATAACTTTATGTTAATGTTTGTAAGAGTATGCCCAAATTGTTTAGACATTTGTTCCATTTCACCACTGTTTCTTCACAGTTTGAAATTTTGCTTTTTTGTTAGTTTGGAGGTTGAGAAGTTTCTCTTATCCCTTTCTCTTTTCTATGTAGACTGCAATGTAACCAGTCAGTTCACAGCCGCTGCTCCTCATTATTTTAAACACATATTTTTAAAGATACCCTGGCTTGTTTTTCATGTAGGTAAAAATGCAGTTGAAATTAAAACAAAGGTTATAAAGCTTTTATACGCTACTTTCCCAATAGTACCTAAGAATATTTAGGACTGAAATGATCCTCAGACACATTATATTAGATACTATATTTCTATTCTTGATAATAAAAATGTTGTAATAAAATTCTTATAGTTATCTAAAGAAATTCTCCCACAATATTATAATTTTATGATGCATCTCTTATCATCATCCCTCATATCAAAAATTGATAACTTTTCAACTTTTCTCCTGGAAAACCCTCCCTCCCTCTTTGATACCTTTTCTTATTTTTTCTTTCTTTTTTTCTCCTTTAACAAAATAATATGTGCTTTTTTTCCTTGCTTTTTATTTCTCTACTTTCACACATCATATTTACAATATCTTATAAATAATTAATTGGCCCATAAATCTTTGTGTCAGTACATGATTAAGATTATTACATTTTATTGTTTAATGTATCTATCAAAAACTATTATAACAGTACTATATATTTGCTTCAGGAGGGCCTTTAAAAGGCCATGAAATGTAACAGGTTTATTCAAGCAGACATATTTTCTTGTGGAAAGAATTTAAGATTCGGTGGCGCCTGTTGCTCAAAGGACTAGGGTGCCGGCCCCATATGCTGGAAGTGGTGGGTTCAAACCCAGCCCCAGCCAAAAACTGCAAAAAAAATAAAATAAATAAAGGAACCCCCCCCCAAAAAAGATTAAGTTTTTAGTAGAATTGTCTAACTTCACTAGAACTTTAGGTATAACTGAAACCAAATATATTCTTCTCCTAGAAGGTAACTTTGAATAGCCAATTTGTAAAGAGATTTTATATTTGTTAGTGTAAACTTAATTGTGTAGAATGCAGATGTGACCCATTATTTAAAATAAGAATCTAGATGTAAAAGGGATAAATCTTAATTTTAGTTTTATCTTCCAGCTGGAATTGTAAAGTCCTATTCACTATGATGGTAGCTTTCCCTGTGTGTTCTAATCTGTACACAATGGAAACCAGAATGCATTACATGCAAAATACAAACTACTTTTTAACATAGCTACAAATTAACAGCTTTATTTAACTTAAAAAAAATTCTCACTTTTTAACAGACTTTCAATGTGTTCACTAAAAAAAGTCTTCATCTTTTCACCTGGGATGTGTAATAACACTAAATGAGACCATAGATTATGATGATAGTAAGGAAATGGCCCAATTAAACCTAATTATCAGATTCTGTTATTTTTAAAGTTCATCCTGCTTTGTCTTTGCTATGGCAGTTTCCCCTACAGACTTCACTCTGCAGTCTAAAGGATTTGAAGACATTGAATTCCTCTCTCCTTTGATCCTCATCAAGATTCTTGGTTTGTAAAGCAATCAAGGAAATAAAAAACTCCTCTCTTACAAATACTCTTCCTTTATCAAAGCTCTTAACGAAGTACAGGCTATGCTTAAAGTCACGGTAGCAAAATATTTAAAGCACAATTATACTGTTATACATTTAGCTAAAATTGTGTGGCTAGGTAGACACATGAGAATTATATTGAATATTAATGTGCTATGAAGTGGTATTTGAAGTTCATGAATGTGGAAGAATGGGGCACCAGCTACACTGGCAGCATGTCAGGAAAAAATTGCAATGGTGATGTTCCCATGATGCTCAAGCAGTTGATTGCATAAATCAGAAATGTCTGGACACTGATGTAACCACTTTGAGCACCTCTTGTGATTGCAGAAGTCAAATGTGACTTCTATTTACCTTTTGTTATCAGCAAATATTGAGTATTACAACTTCAATATAGTTTATTTGTTTCCTTAAATGTGTATACATTTTGGCATCCTTTGTATGTACCAGTTTTTTTTGTCCTTTTATCATTGATGGACACTCAGGTTGATTCCATATCTTGCTTATCATGAATAGCGCTTCAGGAAATACAGGAGAGCAGATAACTCTTTGACACATCCCTTTCAGTTCCTGTGGATATAAAGCCAGTCATGGGACTGCTAGATCACATGCAAGCTCTATTTTAAATTTTTTGAGGAAACCTCATACTATTTTCTATGATGGCAAAAGAGCTGATTTTATAGAGAGAGGTGTGTGTGTGTGTGTGTATAATTTTAATTGTGAAAGTTTTGGCTTTGCAAGTTGAATCAACAAATAGTATATTTAATAAAATATCAGGAGTTATGCTACACAATATGACTTTACAAAAGAAATTTAAGACTTTGGGCTCATTAAAGGGTTAATCACCAGGATCTCAGATCTGATGTGAACCCAGAAATCATCCAATTCTTTTTTCCTGTGAGTTCCTTTAGAAAATAGCTGATATATCAGCAACCACCTGGGTCAGGAACAACTCATGTTGTTAGATAACATCATTGGTGCATAAGCTATGCCCTGCCCTGGTCCTGCCTCCTTAATGACATCCATGCTTCCCCCATTTTCTTTGACTGCCCAGCCTATCCTATGGCAATGCTCCTGCCCGTCGTATAGTGATGCTAGCATTCGTTTGATTAACATATTCTATTGAGCAAATGTCATGCTACACATTGCTACCCTAATTCAATACGTCCTCCAAAAGTAATACACAGACAACATATCCTAAAATGTGTATATATATTTTGGGGCATCTCCAGTATACACACAATGAAATACTATTCAGCTATAAAAAGTACTGAAATGCTGTCATTTGCTAGAACACGGATGAACCTAAAGGATGTTGTTATGTGAAGTGAAATAAGGCAGACATAGAAATACAAATACTCCATGATTTCACTCTTGTTGAATCTAAAAACAATTGATCTCATACAAGTAGAAGAGAGGGTGGGTAGTTGGAAAAGGGGGATAGGTAGAGGTTGGTCAGTGGGTACAAGGTTACGCTTAGAATCAAGGAATAAGTTCTAAGTTCTGGTGTTCTACTGCACAGTAGGCAGACTATAGTTAAAATAGCTTAAAAAGAGGATTCTGAATGTTCTCAACACAAAGAAATGATAATTGTTAAAGGATATTATTGCCCTTACCTGATCCTTGCACAATGTATACATGAATCAAAACTTTACTTTGTACCCTATAAACATGTGTGATTATATGTCAATTAAAAATAAAACTTTATTGGGCAGCGCCTGTAGCTCTAAGGCGTAGGCACCAGCCCCATATGCCAGAGGTGGTGGGTTCAAACCCAGACCCGACCCAAAACGGCAAAATAATAATAATAATAAATAAAACTTTATTTTATTAAACATATGTGTAATTATATGTCAAATAAAAATAAAACATAGTTCTGTTTTGACACCTGCTTTGTAAAGGTCCTAAAATGACACAAATCCTTCTTTGAATGGAACTCACTAGGAAAGTTGAGGCTATCTGAACAATGCCTCAGGCTCCAAACGGTTCCTTACTCACCACCACTCCCATCCCACCATTGCTACCTCTAGTGGGATGTCTGAAATATCTTTGAGAAATTTGGGGGGGTGTGGCGGAACACATTCTGAAAATACCTGAACAAGACATTCCTAACACATTATATGTTATTACCTTTACAACATCTAAGTGTCGTTAAAGTCATCTTAGTACTTCCCCAAATCTGAATTTTTGTCTTGAATTACCTTGCTCTGTACAAGAATAAAACCCCTTTTGAATTATAACAATTTTTTTTCATAGAAATTGATTCTGTGTCTCCAAAATTTCAAATTTCAATTGAGTCTATAGAAATAGACTTCCTCTTCCTTTGCTTCTTACCAGAGTTTCCTCAAGAGATCAGAGAAAGAATCACGTTCATTCTTAGATGGTCTGAAGATGCCCCAGAATAACATCATGACTTTGGAAAGTGGAAATCTATTGCCTGTGTGCAAACGGGAACAGACTCAACATTCCATATCCATTAACTTTAAAGTCTCTTCTCTCTCGCTTTTTCTTTTTTAGAAAGAATATAACTTTTGTCACAGGATACAGGCCATAGCTTTTCATAGATATGAATCTTAGAATCCTTTCTTTATCATAGAGTATCATTTTTAACTTTAAATTAGGTTAAGCATGGTAATCATCTAGATTTTTCATTTTATTATATGAAGTTTAATTGTAATAAGAAGATAATTAGAGCAAATATAACTTTTAAAATATTAATTATATAAAATGTATTACTGTAAAAAAAATCTCCTCGAGGAAAAACTTTGTGTCTTTCCTTAAGTTTTTATTTCATAATCTTTCCTAAAACTTCTAATCATATTATAAGGTTATAATTGAAGGATAAGTAAAGAATGCTATTTAGAAAGGATGAGAAGTTTCACCAGTGAATAAAAGGCTTTCTGTAATAATGTCTTATTTCTTTCATGTAGGTGAGGAAATAAGATATTCTGTTCAACTGAACTGTCCACTATTGCAAGTGGCAAAAATCTACTGTACATTTCCCTTTCTCGTTTTTAATGAATCTCTTATTTCTTTGATCGAGTTTTACTTTCTCTCAACACTACGGGTTTATTGTCTCTACCTTTCTGCAGTTTGGGATATGAGGCAGATTTACTGTGAATAATATGAGAAGTAGTAAAAGGAGAATGATGGAAAAAATCCATGATGTTAGTATAAAAATAACTCATGTCCAGTCTGTTATAGGACAAAGGTTTCATCACTTGAAGGAAATTGAGCAGAGGCCACTTCACCTGATGATATCATTTTTTTTGTTCACATTTCAATGAGAAGCTTTATACACGTATTCGGTATCTAAAATGATTCTCACCGGTTACCCTGAGGCTTTATCTTAGGCTAATTGCTATTATAAGGAAAATGAAGTAATTATCCTTTACGCATTTGCTGCTGAGTTGTATAAACGTGTGTATGCATGCGTGCATTCCAGGGTGCATGTGGCTGGAGCAAAGGGAAGGCTCGGTCAGGAGAGAGGAAAGAGAGAGAAATAAGTGTCTCTAAATTAGGACAACAATGATACAGCAAATTGACTGGGGTGAGTATGTAATAAAGCAATTCCTGAAGAGAACTACCATAGTGACGCAGTCATCAGAGATTTTAATTATTGTATTTAGAAAAGTAATGTGGCTTGACAATAATGGACTTTCAGAGTCTTTGAACAACATGGATCAAATTTGAATTTATATTGATGTTATTAGTCCATGCAGCTTTTGGTTAATTTATTTTTCAGTTTGATCTGGAATGCAAATTACTCAGATTCATTCACTATTGTAAGCATTAAAGGGCTATTCATTTTATGCTAATATATCATCACTTTACCAGGCTCATTAGAAAAATAAACATGGTTTATACCTACAAGAAATAGTCAACTCAGCAGGCATTTCAAACATTAAAGGTGTTAAAGGTATTGTGTTCCTCTTTAAAAGGAAGAAGCTGTGAAAGCAGTAATTTTTAAGTCCAGAGTTAATAGCAATTAGATCTTTTGTTGTAGTCAATTAGTGATCTAGAGTTTTATATATGATCCTGGCTGGATTAGAAAGCTTGATTTACATTACTTATACTCTGTTCTAACTATTTCAGCTTTGAATAGTTAATATGCTATTAATTTCTTAAGTCGATTTTCTTTTGGGAAATCTAGAAAAATGTTTATATGTTATCATACCTCCTCTATACAGTCTTTCCTGACCAGGTTGCAGCCATCATTGTTGCTTGGTGGGCCCGGGTCGGATTCAAACCCGCCACCTTAGGTGTATGTGGCTGGCACCTTAGCCACTTGAGCCACAGGTGCCACGCCCCTACAAATATTCTTTTTCATATATATTATCTCTATAAATAGATCAAATAGATTTTAAGATGTCTGAAAGTCAAGTTTTGATCATAAATCTCCTCATACTTCCCAATTCTTCAAGCTTCTCCTTCACTGACTTTTAATACAGTTTTGCAAAGTAAATTTTCACAACAAATAACATGATTTTTTTCTGTGTAACTATCTCACTCTGTATTTATAAGATATGTTTTGAAAATGTGAATGAGATACTAAATACAAATGAAAATTCTCCTCATCTTTGATGATCCTACACAACAATTTACGAGCCAAATACTACAAACTCCATAGATAAGGGTCAATCACATATATTTATATGCAATTTTTCCAAATACAGTCTCCAAAAGGTTGCCATAAGGTCCTCATCCATAGGAAAAATACAGTAGATAATTGTAGCTACATGTACCTCTATTTACAAAATATTCATTACAAAATTTTGCAAAGAGGTGGTCAACATGTAGAGAATATTTTGTAAATATCTTGTAAAATGTATGTCCATATATATGTGTGTTTGAAAATTATTTATCATCTAGATCATAACTCACTGAAAATATGAAATACATAAAACAGAATTGAGGCATATTCAGCCAGTTGCACAATAGTAATCAAACTTACCATCAATTTCTTGAACAGCAAAATAAAGGATTTGGAATGTCAAGAAACATGGATGCCAAAAGATTCTGAAAGATACAGCTAAAAAATCATCTCTAATTATCTCCTTTTGTCATGTTGCAGATTCAATCAACTAATATTTATTGAGTATATACTATAACAATCATTTTCATAAGTGCATGAAATGTCACAATTATTTTAAGATTAAAGTTTACATTCTTGCAAGTGTGGATTGTGTGTGTTTGCATGTGGGGCAGGAGTCAGTAATCGATTTATGTTGGATGTCAAGTTCTTGGAATAAGTAAAAAACAAAACAAATCCAGGTAAGTAAACGTGTACAGCAGTGTTTTCCAACCTTTTTTATCTCACAGCACACTTAAACCTATCGTTAAACTTCCATAGCACATTTAAATTATGTTTTCAAAAAAGAAAGTAAAAATAAAGTACATATTTACTGTGCTTCGAATATCTTTAGAAAATAATTTAATTAATGGTCTTTAAAAATTTTCACACCACACCTACGATCCTCTCATGGTACCCCCATGGTGCTGTGGCACATTGGTTGAAAATCACTGGTGTAGAGACTGATGGAGATGGAGTGCTGGTTAAGAAAGGATTCTCTGAAGAGATGTTTGTGGAAAGAAAAAACTTGAACAAAGTAAGCCATTTGACTGTTCCATAGACCAAAGTTTCAAAAAGAGTAAATAGCAAGTGTAAAGACCTTGAGTGTAAACACTGCCTTGTATAATTTAAAAATACACATGACCTGGTATTTGTTGACATCACTTGACCAACAGGAAACAGCAGAAAAATAGTCTGGAAAGGTAATCAAGTGTCTGGTCATAGAAGCTTGCAGAACCTATAAAGATTTTAAGATTATGGATGTATTAATAGTTAAGTCACAGACCGGACTTTGAATCTTAGGAACTAACCCCAAAATACAAAGATAGTTTATTTGTTAGTTTTTGCGTTACTTTCTTTTAAATGATAGTAACACTGGAGCTAAGGACCACGTAACATCAAAAGGATTTAGTGACCTGAGAGTACAGGTGTGGCACTAGCAGTAACTGTAAGGGGAAAGTGACCCTCAACCAGTGACTTAAGTGTTCTCTTTGGGCAGTTTGCATGGCATATTTCAGCTATATTTTCACTGGAAACCTTCTTTCATCTCTTCTTTACTGCCAAAAATTTTCAAAAATCAGACACAGTCTATATTTGAAACCTACACAAATGCAACTCTACCACAAAATAAATGTAAATTAGAAACTAGAGGAAGTTAATTGGCTCTGGTTGGACAAGGGGTCTGATCCTCAATCACTAAAGCCATGAAATAGTGGCTCAGTCCCCTGTGTTGAGAACTTCTTCCTATTACATGGAGGGAAATCTTTAGCAAGGCAGCCACTCAATAATCTCTACTTACACTGATAGAGACTGAGACACATAACAAAAGACAGATATAGAGAATAGAGATCAGAGAATCTTATATCTCACAGTCAAAATCAGAGAAGAAATTCTGGGGAGATAAGATTGGTGCCAAAGTGACTGTAACAGCAACATTTGTTCATTCATTTGCTCAGTAAGTATTTATTAAGACGCACTGGTACCTTAAGATACTGTGGTATAGTAATGGTCAAGAAAGAGTTACTGTCGCTCATGTGCCTACATTCTGTGCTTTTCACCCCTCTCCTCCCCCTCACAAAGTAAAGTGCTACAGGAGGAAAGCTTTCAACAAGGGGTCAGTGGCTCTTTCTTTGGAAGGAAAACAAATATTCCAAAAGAGCTGCTGACATGGTTCTTCAAAGGATGGAAAATCAAACATCTTTCTGACCATATTCGCTCAGTAGTTGTTAATGTTCCAGGTCCACATTTGAATCACCTGGGGAGCTTTTAACAATGTCTCAAAGGCAACTTCAGCCACAGCAAGAATAAATAAATGGGACCTGATCAAATTTAAAAGTCTCTGCACAGCAAAGGACACAATCTAAAAAGCAAACAGACAATTTTCAGAGTAGGGGAAGATATTTGCATGCTATAACTCTGACAAAAGGCTAATAATTAGAATCGACAAAGAACTCAAGGAAATTAAAAAGAAAAGAGCAAACAACTACATTGAAAACTAGATAAGAGACATGAACAGAGTATTTTCTTGTGAGGACAAATGGCCAACGAACATATGAAAAATGCACATCATTTCTAAGTATCAGAGAAATGCAAATCAAAACCACTTTGAGCTATCACCTAACCCCGGAGAGAATAGCCCACATCACCAGGTTCCAAAGAAACAGTTCCTGCTCTGGGTATGGAGAAAAGGGAACTCTTAGAAACTTTTGGTGGGATTGTAAACGAACACAGCCCTTTTGGAAGGAAGTATTGAGGATCCTCAAAGAGCTACAAGTAGCCCTTCCATTTGATCCTGCAGTCGCATTATTTCTTTTGATTTTTAAGATTGCCCTTTAAACATAAGAAGCATTTTCCACTTTAACTATCTACTTGTGTTTCTATCATTGTCTATTTCTCAGTCATCTATTAGAGGTCAGTGTCGTCATTATCAAATGCTTGCTCTACCATTTATTTTCTGAAAGCTTCTTTCTTGCTCATGATTAATATTTGTGTAAAAATAATGTCATACACAAGTGGTACTTACACTATCCCATAATCAGCTCTACTGTGTCTCTATGTGTCTCTTCTTCTAGGGTGAAATAATTTCTTGAAAAATACTTCCCATGTCTTTCTGTTCCTCATCGTCTGCCAATTTGCTGGTAACATGACTTTTTAAGTCTATCCCGAATCTTTCAGTGACACTGACATAACCATGCAGAGGAAAGTACATTCTTCAGGAACATAAAATAAGTTTGATCTTATAAAATAGTGACATAACGGGCCACACAAATTACTTAATATCCTCTACCTTTAGTTCTGCGTGGGACAGAAAAACATATCAACATTAAATTATGTCTATGTATATAAATGTGACAGCAGTAATTAAGAATTTTGAATTCAAGAGCATTGGCTCTTGAATATATGAAAATTGTGAATTATTTACCTCCAGATGCAACTAACCTACATCCTTAAACTTTTTCATGGTACAAAGAAAACCTTTCTTCCCATCCTTCTAGTAGGGTTCCAGCTGTAATTTATCATATTTTACGATATTATTATCAGATTTGGACTGGTGTCTTAGTTATTCTGCTGAAAGGAGCCAGGCTTTTGATCATGCAATAATGATATTTTGGTCCTGTTGAAATTATTTAAAAATTTGATTTCATCTCAATGTTTCTACTGCTTATTGTTTTCTTTGTAATAAAAATAGGTTTTACCATATTGATAAATGATACAATTTTGGGACGCATGACCAAATGTTCCTATTAGGAGTGAATCCATATGCACAGAAAATAAGATGATTTTCATTATTATTATATTTTTTATGGTTTGGGATTCAGTGAGGGTACAAAGAATTAGGTTACACTGATTGCATTTGTTAGATAAAATCCCTCTTACAATTGTGTCTTGCCCCCAAGAGGTGGGCCATACACCGTGACCCCCCCATACTCCTCCCTCTTCCCCTCTCCCACTTGCTCAATCCCCTACCTGCACCCCTCCTTGTATTAGCTCATCTACTACTTTAATATTAGAATTGAGCACATTGGATTCTTGCTTCTCCATTCTTGTGAGGGTTTACTAAGAAGAATGTGTTCCACCTCCATCCAGGTTAATACTCTGTATTTTTAGTGGCTGAATAGTATTCCATAGTATATACATACCATAACTTGTTAATCCATTCCTGGGCTGGTGGGCATTTGTGTTATTTTCACATTTTGGCGATTGTAAATTGAGCTGCAATAAACAGTATAGTGCAAATGTCCTTATGATAAAAAGATTTTTTTTTCTTCTGGATAGATGCCTAGTAATGGGATTGCAGAATCAAATGGGAGGTCTAATCTGAGTTCTTTGAGGATTCTCCATACTTCCTTCCAAAAAGGTTGTATTAGTTTGCAGTCCTACCAGCAGTGTAAAAGTGTTCCCTTCTTTCCACATCCACACCAGCATCTGCAGCTTTGAAACTTTGTGATGTGGGCCATTCTCACTAGGTTAGGTGATGTTTCAGGGTAGTTTTTATTTGCATTTTACTGATTATTAGGTATTATGAGCATTTTTTCATGTTTGTTAGCCATACATCTGTCTTCTTTTGACAAGGTTCTATTCATGTCTCTTGCCCAGTGATATATGGGATTATTGGGTCTTTTTTTGTTAATTTGAGTTCTCTACAGATCCTAGTTATCAAGCTTTTGTCCCATTCATAATATGCAAATATCTTTTCTCATTCTGAAGCTTGTCTATTTGCTTTGGTTTTTTCCTTAGCTGTACAGAAGCTTTTCAGTTTAATTAAGTGCCATTTGTTTATTTTTGTTGTTGTTGCAAATGCCATGGAAGTCTTTTTCATAAAATCTTTTTCCAGGTTAATATCTTCAAGTGTTTTCTCCACACTTTCTTAGAGGACTTTTATGGTTTCATGCCTTAGGTTTAAATCTTTTATCCATCCTGAATCAATTTTTGTAAGTGGTGAGAGGTGCAGGTACAGGTCCAGCCTTTTACATGTGTTTATCCAGTTCTCCCTAAACCATTTACTGAATAGGGGTTTTTTTCTACAGTGGTTCTTGTTTGGTTTATCAAAGATTAGGTGGATGTGAGATGTTAGTTTAATCTCATGGTTATCTATTTGGTTCCAAATGTCAATATCTCTTTTGTTGTGCCAATACCATGCTATTCTGATCACTACGGCCTTGTAGAATGACTAAAGCCCACCTTTGTTTTTACTACTAAGAATTTCCATGGCTATATGGAGTTTCTTCTGGTTTCATACAAAATGAAGAATTATTTTTTCCCAATCTTGAAAATATAATGATAGTGTTTTAATGGGGATTGCATTGAATCTATAGATTGCTTTGGGTATTATAGACATTTTCACAATGTTGATTCTCTCCAGCCATGAGCATTGCATCTTCCATTTGTTAATATCTTCTGCTAATTCTTTCCTTAGGGTTTCGTAGTTTTCTTTGTAGTGGTCCTTCACCTCTTTTGTTAATTCACATTTGTAGGTATTATTTGGAATAATTTCTGCAGCATGAGCACAAGCTATTCTTTGAAAGTTTGATAGAATTCTTGTGTGAAGTGATCTGGACCAGGGCATTTTTTTTAAGCTTTGCTGAAGGGAATTATGTCCTTGATTATCTTCTCATCTTGGTTTTTATTGGTATATACAAAGGCTACTGATTTGTGGGCATTGATTTT
>NW_003852400.1:12048444-12055917 GCF_000181295.1 Otolemur garnettii | reverse complement strand
CCCTATTTTTTTGGAGACAGGGTCTCATTTTGTCACCTTCAGTAGAGTGCTATGGCATCATAGCTCACAGCAACCTCAAACGCCTGGGTTCAAGTGATCCCCTAGACTCAGCCTCCCAAGTAGCTGGGACTACAGGTGCCCACCACAATGCCCAGTTGATTTTTTTAGAGATGGGGTTTCATTCTGGGTCAGGCTGATCTGGAATTCATGAGCTCAGGCAATCCACCCACCTTAGGCTCCAGAGTACTAGGATTACAGGCATGAATCACCACGTCCAACCTGCTGTATTTTTTTTAATCACTTCCAGGAATCTCGTGGTTGAGTCTTTTGGGTCCTCTAAGTATAAGATCACATTGACAGCAGAGAGTGAGAGTTTGACCTCATCTGCACCCATGTGGATGCCCTTTATTTCTTTCTCTTGCCTGATTGTATTGGCTAAAACTTCCAGTACTATGTTGAATAGTAGTGGCGATACAGGACAACCTTGTTTGGTTCCAGTTCTAAGTGGAAAAGCTTTCAGTTTTATTTCATTCAGTATAATATTAGCTATGTGTTTGTCATAGATGGCTTCAATTAGACTAAGAAATGTGCCTCCTATGCTGAAATTCTTAATTGTTCTAATCAGAAAAGGATACTGAATTTTATTAAATGCTTTTTCTGCATCTATGGAGGATTGTATGATCTTGTTTTTACTTCTGTTGATATGGTGAATTACATTTATGTACTTGCACATGTTACATCAGATTTGCATCCCTGGGATGAAACCTACTTTCTCATGATGAATTTTTTGTTTACTATGTAGCTGTAAATTTATTGGCTAGGATTTCATTGAGAATTTTTACATCTATATTTGTTAGTGAAATTGGTCTAAAAAGCTGCTTTTTAGTTGAGTCTTTTTCTGGTTTTGGTATCAGGGTGATGTTTGCTTCATAGAATGTGTAGAGGAAGATTCCTTCCTTCTCAATTCTTTGGAATAATTTCTGCAGCATGAGCACAAGCTATTCTTTGAAGGTTTGATAGAATTCTTGTGTGAAGTGATCTGGACCAGGGCATTTTTTTGTTGTTGACAGATTTTTTATTGTTTCTTTGATCTCAGTGCTTGAAATCAGTCTGTTCAAGAGATCTATTTCTTTTTGATTAAGTCTAGGGAGAGGATGTGATTCTGGTTATTAATCCATTTCCTCCACATTGTCAAATTTTTGGGCATAGAGTTTCTTGGAAGACTCAGAAATGATCTCTTGAATCTCTGTGGCATCTGTTGTTATTTCCCCTTTATAGTTGATTGAGGTTATTAAAGATGTTACTTTTCTGTTTCTAGTTAATCTGGCCAAAAGTTTATCTATTTTATTATTTTTTTAAAAAAAGTTTTTTTGTTAATTTTTTTGATGATTCTTTTGTTTTCCAATTCATTAATCTCTAATTTAATTTTGGCTATTTCTTTTCTTCTGTTGGGTTTGGGATTAGATTGTTCTTCTTTTTCCAGTTCCATAAGATGGTTAATGAATTTGTTGATGCACTCTCTTTCTGTTTTTCAAATGTAGTCAACTAATGTAATAAATTTCCCTCTTAAGACTGCTTGTGCTATAGTCCCACAGGTTTTGCTAACTTGTGTCTTCACTGTTGCTATGTGTGAGGAATTTAACAATTTCCTCTTTTATCTCTTCCTGAATCCATCTATAATTCAGCATAAGGTTATTTAATTTCCATGTCTTTGTGTAGTAATGAATGTTTTTGTTGGAGTTGAGTTCTACCTTTGTTGCTTTGTGGTCTGAGAATATACAAGGTATAATTTCTATTCTTTTAATTTTGCTGAGGTTTGATTTGTATCCTAGGATAGTCAACTTTGGAATATATACCATAGGCTGATGAGAAAAATGTATATTCTTTAGCTTTGGAATAGTCTATTCTGTATATGTCTATTAATCTTATTCATTCTAGGGTCACATTTAAGTCCTTTGTGTATTTGTTTAGTTTCTGTTTAGAAGATCTGTCCAGTTCTGTCAGAGGGTTGTTAAAGTCCCTGGCTACAATGACTTTATGAGATATCATATTGCTCAAACCCATCAAGGTCTGTCATAAATCTGGGAGCATTTACATTGGGTACATAAATATTTAAAATTTAAATGTCTTCTTTTTGTTTTGTTCCTTTAACCAGTATAAAGTGTCCATCTTTGTCTTTCTTAACTTTAGTTGCTTTAAAGCTGCTTGTATTTGAAAATAAGATTGCAATCCTTCCTTTCTTCCAATTTCCATTTACTTGAATATTGTTTTCCATCCCCTAACCTTGGGTCTTGATTTGTCCTTCAAGGATAGGTATATTTCCTGGAGACAGCATATGGATGGTTTGTGCTTTTCCATCCAATCAGCCAGCCTGTGCCTCGCCTCTTCAGTGGTGAATACAGTCCCCTGACATTTATTGAGAGAACTGATAAGTGTGGTGGAGTGCTACTCATCTTATTTTGTAAAAGTCTGTTGTGTAGTTTTATTCTTTGCACCACTGTGGAAGCTAAGTTTTGATCTTTAGCTTCTGGGTTTTAAGTTTGCTGGTGGTCCATTGTGCTGATCACTGTGTTTAGAATGGATCTAAATATTTCCTGTAGAGCTGGTCTTGTGATGAATTTTCTCAGAAGGTGTAGGGTACAACTGTCCCCAGTGGCACCAATGCTTCTTTTGCAAGAAATCTCAGATTCTTGGGTTCCATAATTAACTTACTAAATCAGAATCTGTACAATAATCTAATTCTTTCTTAATTCCTCTATGAATTCTGATGAGTAGCAAAGTTATAAACCATGAGACAATATAAAGAGCTCAATAGGGTAAACTACAAGCAATGTCCAATTTCTAATTAACTGTTGTATCTAATTTCCTCCTAAACCTTGGGGGAAGCACATTACATTAACACACCTCAGAATTAGGTTCTTAAAATAGAAGACTGCATGAGAATGCAGTGCTAAATCAGAAACTACTTTTCTCTCCACCATCCTTCCCATGTAAGGTAGAATATTTACCAGAGAAAGGCTAGAGAAGCCAGTGGATGCTGTCACACACAACGGAAGCCAGCTAAAAGTGCTCTTCCTCACCAGTAATTATTACTGTGTTTTCATGTCATTTAGACAGGTTTAGGAGTGAGGGAGTATTCACAGGGCAGCTAATTCCTTCAGGCACACTTTCTTGACATAAACAAAAACTTATAATAGTCCATTGTACACAGGGCTTCCAATTTGATTAACAATATCCTTTATGCTGATAATTCATTTGTGACATTTTTTAAAATATCCTAAGATATCCAGCCTGTAATGATTCAAACTGATTATACATGATTATACATAAATCATTATCTATGTTTTATCTCTTTAAAATATATTCTAACAGAAAAAATACTTGATGTAATAATTTTAAGACTATTACATTTACTTATTTAATCCATTATTCATTTTATTTAATTCTTGTAATAATACTATGATGTTGACACTGTTGTCATTCCTAATCTACGGATAAGGTCACAGAGACTTGGAGAAGCTAATATACATGACCAAAGTATCATTATTAGCTGAAACAGAGAAGAGACTTTAACACAGGGATGCATGGCACAGAGCCTACCTTCTATGTTCAGTGGGATTTAATGCAAACATCTTTCCCAGCTTCTTGTATCCTTTTCATTCTATTCTGTGGACCAATATTAACTTCTAATTTGAACTAGAAAATGCTGAGTGATTTTCTCCACCCTTATCTTTTACTGCTGCTGTTAGCACTTCATATAAACTTATGCATCCACTTCTAAGAAATATGACTGTTAAGGGTGATGGAAAAAGTAAGAACATGTCTACACTCAAACCTGCTTAAATGGTTTCTATCACAAGCCTGTTATATCCTATACATGAATTTCTCTATACTCTCTTGGGAAAATCTACTTCCTGAGTGAACAAACCTACAGTGTTGAGTCCTCATGTACTCCAATTAGGAGACGGTACTTATGTGCTTCTGTCACCTATGAATGCAATATGAGGAATGGCTCTGTGTGAGGAGTGGCTTGGTGTTCTCGCCTGCTGGTTTGGCCCCTCAATGAAAACTGTGCTACTGGAGTCAACATAGAATGTTAATGGTGTCAAAATCAAACAAACAGCCATTTCCTTTCTATTACATCTTAACACCAGTCAGAGTTAATTAGTCCTTTCTATTTTTCCCCTGTATTTGCAATTTTGCTCATTTCCTTAAAATACATGGTGCAAGAATCTTTATCTTGAGATTGTTTATTTATATACAAAGTACTATTTAAGTTTGAAAAAAGCTATTATTGCTGGGCACAGTGGCTCACACCTGTAATCCTAGTATTCTGGGAGGTGGAATTGGATGGATTGCTTGAGCTCAGAAGTTAGAGGTCAGCTTGAGCAAGAGCAAGACCCCGTCTCTACTAAAAATAGAAAAACTGAGGCAACAGGATCACTTGAGCCCAGGAGTCTAAGGTTGTTGTGAGCCATGGTGCTACATTATTATTATTACTGTATTGAGGGTGACAAAGTTAGACTCTGCCAAAAATGCTACTATTTTATCTTCACTATTACTTCATATCATTTTACTATTAGTATTCAACATAGTTCTAGAAGTTTCAGCCAATACAATCAGGCAAGAGAAAGATATCAAGGACATTCTAATGGGGACAAAGGAGGTCAAAGTCTTGCTCTTTGCTGATGATACGATCTTATACTTAGAAAACCCTGGAGACACAATAAACAGGCTCCTGGAAGTTAACAAGAAATACAATAATGCCCAGGATGTAAAATCAATGTCCACAGACCAGTAGCCTTCATATGCAGCAAGAATAGTCAAGTTGGGAATCAAATCAAAGGTGCCATACTCTTCACAGTAGCTTCAAAGAAAATGAAACACCTGAGAATATATCTAACAAAAGATATGAAGGATTTCTACATAAAGAACTATGAAACCCTGAGAAACAAAATAGCAGAAGACCTTAATAAATGGAAGAACACACCATGCTCATGGCTGGGAAGAATATATATTATTAAAATATCCTTACTACTTAAAGTGATCTACATATTTAATATAATCCCCATCAAAGCACTGACATACTTTGAAGAACTTGAAACAAATAGTGCTTCACTTCATATGAAACCAGAAAAAAAACACCAAACAGCCAAAGCAATTCTAAGAAATAAAAAAAATCTGGAGGCATCACATTACCAGACTTCAGGTAAGGCTATGGTGATCAAAACAGCATAGTACTAGCACAAAAACAGAGATCTAGATAGAAGGAATAGAATAGAGAAGCCAGAGATGAGCATAGCAACGAATCACTATCTATCTTCAATAGACCAAAAAAAAAAAAAAAAAAAAAATCACTGGGATAAAGAATCCCTATTTAATTAATGATGCTAGGAAAACTGGTTAGCCACATGTAGACAACTGAAACTCAACCCACATCTCTCACCACTTAAACTTAAACCTTTTATCCAGAGAAAGTCAATTTTTTTAAGACAAGAAATGATAAAAATTCTAAAAGGAAGTGAGGAAAAAACTCTTAACAACACTGGCATGGACAAAGATTTGTGAATAAGACTCCCTTTGACAATTTCACCACCAACAAAAGTAAATGAATGGAACATGATCAAGCTAAAAAGCTTCTGCACAGCTGAGGGTAAAACAACTTAGGCATGCAGACAACCTTCAGAATGTGAGAAGATATTTGCATGCTATGAATCTATCAAAGGGCTGATAACTAGAATCCACAGAGAACTAATCAATGAGAAAAGAGCAAACAATCCCATTTATTGTCAAATTTTAAAAAATTGTTGGTAATCAAAAAGAGATTATAAAATTTTAGATGTATGTTTTACATGTGTTTTGTCAGGACAGTGGTTCTGTCTTATAAATTTGGGAGAATCTTTTCACTGATTCTGACTTAGTTTGAGATTCTGCAAATGGACTCTGAGCTACAAATTTTCATGCAGACATTAACTGAAGAACACACTTGAGGCAAACACTTGTAAAGCTGAGGAAAGTGGGATTGGGCAGGAAACCAATTGCAATTGCAAGAGAGATGTCCACAGGTCCACAGTTTGCCTTGAGAGTAGTTTGAATGGGAGGCAAAGGTGCCTCTTTATACTCCCACTTTTGCATTAGAAAGTGAGAGGAATTTCTGGGGAGGGAGAACACCCTGAGATGAGAGCAGAATCCTATCATATGGGAGAATACATTCTTCAGATTTGAACGGACAGTGCATTAAAGGATATACTACCCTCTAAGGGGATGCAAAATCATTTCCAATTGCTCCAGGCCCACAGTGTGTAAAGTTGAAGAATTAGTGTACATAGCTCCCAAAGTGGGTTACTGGAAGTGATGGCCCTTATGTCATTTGGTTTCCAGGTTCATGCATTTTGCCATTTGGATAAACAATAATATTCATTAATTGAAGTTGTACACTATATCCGCATGAAGAACGATGTCACATCCTTGCAGGGTATCATCTCTAAGCTGCTCTTGCCACTGTACCTTCAGAAGACTGCCTTTCATTCTGTTTGCTCAGAACTAGGGAAATTCAGGGACCAGAGAGATAAAAGCACTTTGTGAATTTGTAGATGTAGTATAAACTTTGTAAGCTAGATCCTTATCAAAATTTCATTTTGTTCCCATATACCTCCACTTTAACAACGGCACCAGGATTGCATTGAAACCCAAGTTATCTGTAACAACTCAGATTTTATGTCCTATATCCAAAATTCCTATTTACCTCTTCTCTATACATAGTTGACAAGTAGTCATGAGTTTATTTAGAAAACCACTGGGGGTATCATTACCGTATACACTTGTAGTGGTGTCGCAGAGTCCTTCATTTTGGAGGCTTGGCCTCTCCTTTAGCCAGTGAATTCCAGTTTTAAAGCAGGCTAAAGTCTGAAAACTGGGCATGAGGATGTGACATTTTATTAGAGAGACTACCTGAAAATAACTGCAATTATTTGACTGCAATATCCCTAAGCACACTCTGTTCTATTTGTTCAGTAGTTCTCTATGGGTTAGAATCATGGACTGCCACTCAGACCTTGCTACTCATTATGGTAATTGCTCCCACCTGACTTCTGATGATTAAGTGCTGCCAGCTGGCCTGTATTATTCCAGATTCCTTATTACTTTGAGGGAGCCCCATTCTGAATCAGCATTTTCTGTGCAATGTGAAACTGGCCTACAGAGGGCAATCACCACTGAGCTGCTCAATGATACTGGTTTCCTCCTATCATACCTTCCTTTGACAAATGGAATGCCTTTTTGGCCTTCCCATGGAGCATAGCATCTGGGTGACCAGATGTCCAGCTTTTGGCGGGACAGTCCCGCTTTTCAATAATTTGTCCTGTGTCCTGAGGCGTTTTAAAAAACTCCTGATTTTTGGAAAGAATGCACGAATGGGTGGGAGAACAAGAAGGGAATATATGGTTTTCGGCTGCCATGTGGCTATTTTGCCAG
>NW_003852400.1:12006938-12048289 GCF_000181295.1 Otolemur garnettii | reverse complement strand
ATTATTTTATATTATAATGTTAAACTGTAATAATAACAAATAATTGCTGAAAAGTGATTATCAAGAACTGCTTATCAAAGTTTGCATTGTTGTCAGGCCCTGCCCTGCCCTGTTCCCCCGCCCCGCCCCGCCCCCCCATGTTGTCCCACCTTATGGATGTTAAAATCTGGTCACCCTAAGCATAGCTGGCTAGTGAGTTTTCAGCCCTACCCATAATAATATAGCCCCTCCAGCACGCATACCTCAATGAGTCTTTCAGCCCTTCCTCTGCATATAGCTTAGGTCATCAGTTTTTCTACAGCTCCAGCTTAATTGTAGCATCATGTGAGCATTGTTTCATGGGGTCCCTGGCAGGATATTAAGCCTCTTATTACGAAGGAATTCCTTTTTAGCCAACATGTCAACTTCTTTATGGAAAGTTAGAGAAACACCCTGCCTTTCACATTTCACTTTACACCGGTGATCATTCTTATCCAGCCTTTCATCTTTTTCTCTAATGTGTTGATAGAGTCCAACAACTATCTAATTCTGTAGTACTTGCTATACTTGCCCTGTATCTCTAACTCCTGAGAAGTTACATTAGGTCATACATTTCTTCCACAGTTATCTCATCCCATTTAGCACCCATGAGAGTTTCCACAGAATATCAAGAGCTCTCAGTACACTACAAATCATCAGAGATGAGACCTTCATTATCATCTGCCCACAGGCAATTTATCCCCCAGTTCTCATTTTAGAGTTTGTTTTGTATGATCACTTATGGTACCAACTCTTTGAGGTCAGGTTTTTTGGAATCAAAATGTGAGATGAAAATTTACGTATAGGGGGCTTATTGGACTACAAAGCCTATTGCCACATCTAAAGGAAACAGGATTGAAATGTACCATTGCATTATGCACATTAGGTAAGATCTCACCAAAGAATAGAATATAAATGGCTTACCACAACAACTAAGTAAGAGAGGTGATGGTTTTGTTAATCAGTTAGATGTAAGAATTCCACACTGTATATCAAATCAGTACATTGTACCCCATAAATGGATTAATGTACATAATTATGGTTTAATTTTTTTTAAAAAGAAAGAAAACAAGATTGGAAAGAGGAAAAATGAACTAGTAATGCAGTTATAATATTTTAGTTGATCCCATGGGGAAGCTCTAGAGTTAGTATGGTCCTTCCTAGTCATCTCTATTTGAGGGAAAGGTGTGTTGTTGAGTCTTTGTTTAATACCATCCTCTCTTGCCACCTATGATTTTATGACTCATGTTACTGATTGGGCCAGGAAAAAGTGTGTAGGTTTGGGTGAGGAAGCTACATCTGAACCAAGGGCAACTTTCAGACTGGAGTGCAATGCCAACATCCCGCAGCTAGAAAATTTGTAGTGTTGATCTTAATGGAGAAGCATAGGGAATCTACCACAAATCTTATTGTTTCCTTTGGCTTTTGATAATGACTTGCTCATACTACACATGATTAGCAATATTGTAAAACTCTGGTCCAGGTTAGAGACAATTATTATGTAGAGTTCATTTAAAGTTGCTTAGACCTTAGTTCACTATTAAACCAGTGGAAAAAAATTCAAAGAAAATGCACAAAATTACAAATGAAATAGATTGACTAAAATTCTTATTAACATTATTATATCTCTGGTATTCCAATAGCTAATTTGAAAGCTTGAAGAACTAGAAAAAGAAGTATTTATACCCAAAGCAAATAGAAAGAAATAATAAATGATCAATAAAATAGGACAGAGAAAAAAATAGAGAGTATGTTGATAGCTAAAAAATTGAGAAACTGTGTGCTAAGTGAAAAATACATTAAAAATCATGCAATGTATATTCCCATTTATATGAAATTCTCAGAAAGGTAAATTACAGTGACAAAGTAGATGAGTGGTTACATGAGGCTAGAATTAGGAGAGGAGAAACCTTTTTAGGGTGAAGAAATTTTTGATATTTGAGATCCTCCTGGATCTCAGTGATAGTTATTCAATTATACAAACTACCAGCTTTCACCAAACTGCATGCATAAAATAAATAAATGGCATTATTTATAAGTTTACCTTATTAAAGAAATTTGAAGAAAAATATTTATTTGCTATGACTAGTAAATAAAAATGTAAAAATAACATTAAAGGGAAATGAAGATCTTTTTGAAGATTTCATAGGGCAGTGGAAAGGTTTAGAGCACATAAAAGTTCTTTAACATTCTTAAAACATTGCCTTTGCCTAACATCTCACTCCTCAAAACAGCTGCTACATCTCTTCTTTTTATACCTTTATTCTGCCTCTAGACTTACTCCTTCCTGGAGTTTTTTCAACATCATCTTGGGCTGAGTTCTTCCCATTCATGCTCTTTCATATTTTCCTGACCATTTTTATTCACATAAAATAGTTTTGATCTCACTCAGTTTCTGCTGTTTGCAGCCCACTCCACCAGTGTACTTTTCTAAGCAAAAATCTTCTTTGGGATAAATATACCTTAGAAAGGTGAAGACTCTAGATTAGAAATTATATAGTATCTTACATCCACATGCTAATTCTAACTCGAACCCCACCAAAAAATACCATAATTTAGTTTGTTACTTCAAAATGACCAACAGTCTCCATTGTGATAAAGAATTATAAAATAAGAATTCATCATTGTCTACTTAAAGACTGTAACTGTTAAAAGTAGATTAAGCAAGAAAATCGCAAAAGCTATCCAAGATGTTGAATTTTTTGTAACAGAATGTTTTAAACAAATGAATATCAAAATTAATATTTTAAGCCAAATTAATACCTAAATAGAAAAATTATCTTTTACTATATGTTCTGATTATTTAAAGGTAGTCAGTGCACAACTCTTACTGAGATTCGGTGGTAAAGGATGATTAAAAATGAGAATGACAACTCATTACTCATTTTTGTATTTTTTTTGGTATATTTTTTCCTATCTCTTCCTCATACATTATCTTACTTGTTAAATAAAAACCATAGGAATTTTTACTAGACTATATGCGAGCTCAGATATAATTATTTATGCCATAAGAAGAAATCAGAATTTAATAAGCATAAACAGCTAAAGTTAGAGGGAGTCATGACCCAGAACCTAATATGAGAAAATTAAGCCAAGTATGTAAGGAGTTCTTCCTAGTACAAGAGGAAGGTGATTGCCAAATGTCTCCAGAGGATTTTTTTTTTCTTTTTAACTGTTTTTTATTAAATCATAACTTTGTACATTGATGCATTTATGGGGTTCAGGGTACTGCTTCAATATACAATGTGAAATGCTTACATTGACCTAAGTAACACATCCATCACAATTATACTCATATCTTAATAGTTTTGAAATGTACTGTTGCATCATGCAATGGCCTTCCAGGACTACTATAAGCTACAGTCACACAACATTTTCTTTCCTGATTTATTTACCAGTTCAGTGCCTACTCTATTTTGGGATAGAATGCATTAGGGAAAATTAAAAATCTATAATACTAAGGATAATTCTAAATAATTTGAAAATAAACATGCAATTTCTGCCGTAGTGAATTTTACCATCATTTTACACAAAACAAGGATTATTTTATGCTTGATATGTTACTTTGGTACTTTTTTTTTTTTTTGCAATGGATCCTAAGAATATTTTTTTCTCAAATATACTACAATCCTTTACCACAAAACTGGATTATTTAGATATGAGTTCTGAATTTAGAGATTATGGTGCTGATTTGGTTAAATCAAAGTGAAAAGATAAACTTTCTGGAAGAACTATTTCACTTAAAACCTACCTTATGATTTATAGCAACACAATTCACAATTACAAAGTGGAAACAACCCAAGTTCCCATCAAAACATGAATAGTTGATAAAATGTGGCACATGTATACCTTGGAATACTCACTATTCAGCCATAAAAAGATAGTGATCATATAGCTGCAATCCCCAACCCTTGGAGCCACAGACTAGTACTGGGCCCCCTGTTAAGGACTGCACTGCAGACCATAAAGTGAGAGGTAGGCAAGCATGGGAAGCTTCATCTGTATTTATAGCCTCTCCGTATCACTGGCATCACTGCCTAAGTTCACTCCCCTGTCAGAGAAGTGCAACATTAGATTCTCATAGGAGTATAAACGCAATCAGCACATGTGAGGGGTCTAGGTGTCATGCTCCATATGAGAATCTAACGTCTGATGATCAGAAGTGGAGATGAAATGCTCTTGTATCATCCTGACACCATGTTCCTCCTCCTGTTCCATGGAAAAATTATCTTCCATGAAATTGGTCCCTGGTACCAAAAAGTTTGGGGACCACTGAATATAACACAATGGTCTCATAAGAAAACAAAATAAAAAGATAATGATCTAGTATTTTTTGTAGCAACCGAGATGGAATTGGAAGAAGTGAAGTTCACAAGAATGGAAAACAGAACATGTATTTTATACTAAACTGATCAAGACTTACATGCTCATAGGGAAGCAAAACTCAACAGAATTCAAGAAGTGGGAGGTGGGAGAAGGGGGTGGGTAAGTTCACATCTAACAGTACATCACACAGGGACCACAGTGCACTTCCTAGATGAAGGGCACACTTACGACTCTGACTTAGAATACACAAAAGCTAACTCTTTAGCCAAAATGTGTGTGCCTCATAATGTTCTGAAATACTAAAAAAAACTATCTTGCTATTTCATACATATAGGTATTGCTCCAAAAATGCTAAAATTGAGACCAACTCAAAAATTTTACAAAATAAAAATACTGGATTTCCCAATTTTCACAAAGCCTTCTCTGACTGTAAGCAGTTACTGTTTAAAGTAAAAAAAAATGACATGCCTACATATGTATAATAAAATTTTAAAGCCCAACAATTGGCAGTTTCAGCTCATTTTTATGAAAGATATTTGCAGAAATTCATCAGATGCCTGTTACTGAGCTACAAAATAAGCCATTTTTATACAATGTTTACTATTGCCAAATTTCTTTTGCAGTTTTTGGCCAGGGCTGGGTTTGAACCCACCACCTTCGGCATATGGGGTCGGCACCCTACCCTTTTGAGCCATAGGTGCTGCCTGCTATTGCTAAACTTCTTAGACAAAGAGTTCCCCAGCCCTCTAAGGAGGAAGTCAGTTCAGAATCAGAGAAACTACGTTGGGTGCCCTATTTTTTTTTCTTAGCTATAAACATACCTCCTCACATTAGTGAAAACTTTATGTAGGGAATTTTTATTCTTTGGCTCTAAATTAAGATTTTATTTAATAGCATTGATTGCTTAATAGGGGTTTACATTGATATTTTATTTTCACTGTATTTAACAAATATTTATATATTGTTAATTATGGTACAATCAAGGCACTGTTCTAAGTGTTTTACCAATAGTTTATATCATGATATTACGAAGAAGGAAATAGGAACAGAGAAGTTAAGTAACATCCTGAAGGTCACATAAACTAATAACAGAGTCCGAACTCAATTCAAGTATTCTCTCTCGAGAGTCCATAACTTTTTACTAACATAATATGCTGGGTAATGGAAGTATAAATTATAAAACTGGGAATTATTATATATATTTTTCTAATTTTAGTAAGAATGCTTTTAAAGGAACTCAGTACCTGGTTCACAATTTCTTTCTTTATTCCTTCTCTAGTTATCATCCTATATGACCCTATCATGTCCACAATTAAACCATCAAAAAACTGTAACCTTTTGCCCAGTATACTGCCCAGTATACTGACTTTCTTTTTAGGAGGCAGCATAGCACAGGGTTAAAACGCTGGGTCCTGGAGTTGTGCTCTCCGAGTTTGTATCTTAATTCTGCCACTTATAAATTGTGTAATTTTGTGCAAGATACTTACTTTCTCTGAACCTCTATTTAGGTTGCTGGAAGAATTAAGTTAGAACTCATGAAGAGCATTTAGATAATGAGCATACATACAGATACATGTGTATGTGTGTATATGTATGTATATATGTTGCTATTATTATTACTTGCTCTTCTCAGTACAAATGCCCACTTCATAGAGTGTTGCAAGTTTTAAGTTAGATTTCTATTAAGCATTGAGCTCATTGCTAGGTCCTTAGTAGGAGTTTAAAAGGTGAATGTGAATTTCCTCTCTCCAAAGTTCAGGCCCTCTTACTCTCTTGACTATCTCAAGGGGCTCCTTCTTCTTTCCTACTTTTCGAGCAATTCTGCAAATTACTTATATTTCAAAATCCAGGTTTGAATTACAATATGTCATGTAACAAATTTTAACTTTTAGAAAGTTCTATGAACTTTAGCTCTAGTTTTCTTTGCCTCGTGCCCCTGCGCCTGCTCTCCTTCATTGTGTATACAGTGTTCCTGTCCGGCGAGAGGAGTCCTTGTCCAAACACACCTGATGTCTCTGTGCTGGTCATCAAGCCTTCCTTTCTGCTTGAATGTCCTATTCTGTTGCTACTTTTAGAACAGGTCCTGTTCAAAAGTTCTTTATGGAGCTTGTTCAGTGCTCTAAAGACAATTTATTATTCCTTCATCTGTGCTCTGAAGGCACATCGGCACAATCTTTCAGTACTTCTAGTCACACCTCCCTTTGTATTTTATAATTAGTTTGATACCTATCTGTGTCAGCATGTAGGGAGCCAATGCCATGTAGACCTTTCTGCACTAGGAACAATGCCTGTTATGTAATAAGTTCTGAATAAATATTCGTCCTACGCACAAAATATACAGTGAATACTTAATGATCCCTCAAGGATATCTTGAAAAAGGTAGCCATCTCAGAAATACAGAAGGAAAACAAAATCTTCATATTTACATTGGAAAATTGGTTGGCATTCAACTTCTCAAAACAAGGTTAGAAAAAAAATAATAGAAAGCAGATACTCAGTTTATGGGAGCAAGATGGAAAATGCTATTGCCAAACCATACTTAAGAGTAATCAAGTTCTCTAAATTGAGCATAATTCTGAAGCATGATCAGGTTAACAGAAAAGAAAAGACCAGTGTTATTTTGTCTGAATTAAAAACAGAGTATAGGGAAATTTGTATTTTTTTTTTTTTTTTTTGCCTTCAGAGAACAGGGTGATTTTATCCCTCCATTGAGTCACTTTTATGCTGATTCCTCAGCCAACAATTTAGATCTTTACTGAGCCCATCTGTCTCCATGGAGTGTATTTGTCCCTTTCATTCCCGCCTTGCTTTTCTGTTAAGTGGGCTCCTACTCACCTGAAATTCCGTGTTAATGGACACCAATGTGATAACTTCCCTTATACTAAATGCATATGTCAAAGAGTTTTCTGGATTTAAATACTTGACTAAGGAAATAACTAAAAGTAGAATTTCAGTTAATTAGTCAAGATGATCAGTCAGCCTATAAATTCATTATCTACCATGTCAATAATTCCAGGATAGAGCAGTGTTCTAATGAAGCCCTAATCACTATCCACTCGGTGCTCACTAGGAAGCAAGGCAGGCAGACAGGTAAGTTAGCTGGGATAAATGTTATAGAATAATACAGAATGCTGTTTATTTGCATACCTAAAGTTTACAGCCTATCTGAGGCGTCCATATGATATCATTAAGAAAATCATAGGCAAGCCTCATCTGAAAACATGAATAAGAATTAGCTGGGCCACAGTAGGTAGGGAGAAGAGAGACAGGTGAGAGAGTGGGCTTGGTTATGGGATAACGTGCACAGACTTGGAGATCAGAGAACAACGAGGGACTGTGGAAAGAACCCAGAGAAGTCTGTCATTTTTTTTGCAAAGGAGACAAATGAAAGAAAGAATAGGACTCCCAAGGCTGAAGATAATGGCAAAATACTTTGACGTCTTCTAGTTGACTTTAGGATTTTGAATGTGGTCCTCTCTTCCTTTCTCCTTCAAAAGATGCATCCTCCCCCGAGTCATCAAAGGCTATTGACTCCACCTGCACTGTCTCCTGTAGCGTTCTAAGTCTTTGCTTCTGTAATCACACACTCTTACTTACCTGAATCATCATTTTCTCCTACTGGATATTCCCCCCAAATATAAATATGCTAGAAGATAGCACATCTTAAAAATAAAAATCCATTCCCCACAGGCCCGTACTTTTTCTACCCCATTTCTCTGTATCTCTGACAGAAAATCTTATTCAAAGATTGGTCTATGCTGACACTCTACACGTTCTCACCAGTCCATCTCACTTCAAAATAATTTCATCAAGATTTCTAGATTCTTTCCCCCAGGCTTGACTGACACGATTATGGCAAAGTAACCCATGACCATCAGGCATCATCCCGCTGATGCAAGAGCAGGTAACAAGCCTATAGGTCACAAGTTAAATCCGGAGGTGCATCAAATCACTCCATTTAGAGAAGAGGATTAGCCTACTTGGGACTGTCAGTTCCAAATTTCTGATGCACTCTCTTCTGTAGTCATTAAATTTCTACCTGATTGGCAATGGAGAAATTGCCAGTACGTACTAGTGTTTTTTCCTTTTATTTAACATAAGAATTCCAAATATGGGTTCCCAGAGAGTGGTGTGTTTTGTTTTTAAATCACACTATTTCGTCCACATTTATGAGAAATAATTACATTATTACTATCATCCTATCAAAAAATATAGAATTTCAATATTTGCATAGCTTATAAAATAGACTGCCTCATAATTATAAGAAAAGATCTAAATTATAAAATGTTACAAAAGAAAAGTGTAGGTTATAAAATGCCACATACTTACTAAATATTTCACCAATATTCATAGTTAAAAAGTTACCAAATGTTATCATAAGCCTTGGGGATATTGTATCACCAAGGATAAAATTTATTGCTAAGTAAATTATAGATGTAACAGGGTTTGTGATTGATATTCTCCATCTATTACATAATTCTGCAGCTACAGTTCAATGCTGGAAGCATATCATTAGTTAAAAAGATTTTACTATTCACATTTTATTCCATTTTTTACCAATTGCACTTACATTGAGTACAATTTATAATTTAATTACTTAGGATGACCACAGGTATCAATAAGACATTACAACTTCAATATATCATTGAATTTCTATATGAACTTCATACTTGAGCAGCTGAAGTGATTATCACACCATTGAACATGCTGAGGACATAACACCTCTTACCTATCCATTCATTTAGTCATGTGAAAGAGCTACAAGCCACACTCACGCAAGGGCTGGTGCTGCCACTGTTTTCCTTGGAATCATTTGGAAAAAAATAATGAACTTGATGAAATATAAGAGTGGAAGTATGAGTGGTGCATTAAGCAAAGAGAAATGACAGGTGAATATGCATGTTACATTGTATAGTACATTCTATTTATATACTTTGCAATTCATTGGTCAAATATCTATGACTAAAGTATTGTGCTTTATTACCAGGGTACCTCAATTCTGTTAGATCTTTATCATTTTCTATTTGTTGACTGTCCTACTATAGTGAATTTTTCTCTCTTTACTCTTAGAACTAAATATCATAAAAATAAAAAAAATATAGTATAAAAAATGTTTTGAACAGGTACCATTTTATGTATTAAAATAAGCAAACAAAATCATACAATATATACTCTTCAGTTAACTTAGTGTCCAAAATAATATGCTGGTTAATTTTCTAGGTAGTGATAATAAAGTGGTATCTCCTTTGTGAAATATTCTTTACAAAGAAGCAAATCACATCTCTAGGAACTCAAAGTCAATGAATACAGTCAAAGAAAGAGGATGCTCATCACATTTCTATGGTTCATTTTACTGCTGATGTGAGAGAAAGGAGGCTGTATTTTTAATTTTCAAGTTTAAAACATATGGAGGAAAATAAGGGGGGTTGAAATTTCTTGCTGAACCCTAACCTTTAGGTGTTTGTCTTTGTTTATTCTTGGCAAAGTGCAATCCTATTTTAAAGATAAAAAGGCTTAAATGGGCTATTAAAAATATCCTTGAACTTCAAAGGGCTCTTAAAGTGAACAGTTTCACAATTAAAATAAGAATGAATGAAACCATGTGGGCTGTATTTCCTTTAAATTATACACGAGTTCAAAAATCAAGGAAAATGTATTTGAAAGATGAATTTTGGTTTTTCACACAACTCCGTATCGATGGCCAATAATGTCGTGATATGTTTATCCTTTGCTTGAAAATTAAGTGTATGTAATCCAGAAAAACACTTAACAGGCAATACATCAGAAGAGAAAAACTGACTTTACAATATAAATCCTTAATGTCACCTAAAATTATTTATTGATTTTTCCGACTGCATAGGACAATATATGCTACTAAGTTAGATCCAGTCTCTCTGTCTATGGAGATAATCTACAGTCATGGTTAGGTGAGTTAGTTCATTCATCATTAAAAAAAACAATTTTAGATCCTAAAATTATTTATTGATTTTTCTGACTGCATAGGACATAAAATGCTACTAAGTTAGATCCAGTCTCTCTGTCTATGGAGATAACCTATAGTCATGGTTAGATGAGTTAGTTCATTCACCAGAAAAAATAATAAATAAATAAATAATAAAATACTTAGAGGACACACATCAAGCCACAGACTGCAGTGGTGCATTTCAAGTTGCATGTGGCTGAAGAACTACCTTAGAAATCTGAGAGAGGGAGGGACATGGATGGGGGAACTGATTGCTCTTTTATGTCACATCTGGAAATGAACTTATATGAAGCTAAATTTTCAAATGACAGAAGATAGTGGGTTGGCAAGCTGGTGTGTGGTGGGACATTCTAACTACTTGCTAATCAAATCAATTCAGTGCACACTGAGTCTTAGCCATCCTGTGTAAAATCAGTAAATATTCTCTATCATAGGTTGAATACTGGGACCTCTGTTTTCAAGGAGCTTCTTACAAAGCATTGACTCTTAGAGGAAAAAAATAAATCAATAATTGTATTTTCTTTACTCAATTCATTTTAGGTTTTCCAAAGAGAGATGGGACACAGAAAATATCAAGAAGACAGAAAACATGCTCCAGGCAAATTCCATGAAATGAGGTTCAAATATTCATGCGGCATTTCATGTAAAGATTATGTGCATGCATAATCTTTTTACTTTTTAGAAGTTAAAAAATGGTTATATAAACTAAAAGCCTGTTATAACAATAACAACATTTGCTAAGTAAGTATGTCAGTCATCTAAAGCTGCTACCACAAATAACCAAGAATGGGCAGCTTAAACAACCCATATTTAGTCCTCACACTTCTGGAAGCTAGAGATTCCAACATCAAGGTACCAGCTGATTCCATCGCCAGGGAGGGTCCTCTTCCTGGTTTGCAGAGTATCTATGCTTCTTCGTGTATCCTGGCATGGCTGAGAGGGATACCATTTTTCTAGTATCTCCACTTATAAGAACACTAATCCTATTTATGTAGCCCTTACTCTCATAACTTAATTACCTTCCAAAAGTCTGACCTCTAAATATCATCACATTGGAAATTAGGCTTCAATACATTAATTTTAGGGGGACATAAACATTAAGTTCATACTAGTAAGTAGAAAAAAAAATTACTATAGGTCAGACGTAGTGGTTCATACTTATAATCCTAGCATTTGGGAGGTTGAGGCAGGTGCATCCCTAGAGGCCAGTAGTTGAGACCAGACTGAGCAACATAGAAAGGCTCTATCATTAAAAAACATAGAAAAACTAGCCAGGCTTGGTGGTACCTGCCTGTAGTCCTATTACTCAGGAGGATCACTTGAGTCCAGGAGTATGAGACTACAGTGAGCTATGATGACACCATTACACTCTAGACCCAGCAACAGAGTAAGACCCTGCCTCAAAAAGAAAAAACAAATAAAAAAACCTACTATAGAGAATTCCCTTGATTTATTTGTATATCCATTGAATATTTATATATATGTATACATATATATATATATATTCATTCATCTTAATATATACAATATCCACTTTTTTTTTCTTTTGCAGTTTTTGGCCGGGGCCAGGTTTGAACGCACCACCTCCCATATATGAGACTGGCGCCCTACTCCTTTGAGCCACAGGAGCTGCCCCCAGTATCCACTTTTTACAATATAAAATTTAGGTGATTTTATACACACACACATATACACACAACATACGTATAGTTTTATTTTTGATACATATATATGTATTTATCACTTTTATAATCACTTAAATTTTATGTTGGAAAAATAAACAAGTATAGTTGAGGAGGGGAACCTGGACTCTGAAAATATGAAAATATATTAACACCTAAATAATCAAAACTATGTTAACGGACATATGAATATACAGAACAGTGGAAGTTATTAAATGTCCAGAAATAGACGAAGGAGCTTATAGTTAGGATTCATTCTCAAGTAACTGATACTGACAAAGTATAGCCCTTTGTAAACTTGGATCCATATGGTATTTATCGTATATTATATATAATATGGAGAGAGAGAGAGACATTGCACAAATACAGGTACTTTAAACAATTCTGATTAAATTGGTGCTCTCTCTCCCATGGTGCTCTCTGTCCCATGTTCCCAACGGTTAGGAGACATTATTCTGTGGTTGCTTGTCTATCATTACACATAATGGTTTTTTAAAGGGCCTTTTCTACCTCTGGGGAATGGAAATAGCTTAGCAATGAATGTTCCATGACTACTAATGAGTTCTTTCCTCTTTCGCACTAAAAGAAATTTATTTGCGAAAGGAAACTCACTTACTCTAAGCAATTTTGTCTTAAAATGATATCCGTTTGAACTACTTTCCATACTAAGATGTGTGTACCATTCAAATGCATGAGTGCTAATGATGTACAAGAGCTAAAAATAGTTATAATTATTAGCAGTATTACCAATCCTTATGATACAAACACCATAATTACATGTGTCTCTGTCCAAATTCACTTTGTCAAGTATTTTAATTGAAGTGTAAATAAAAGACATTTCTATGGTTATTTTATGAGCTACTGGAAGCTTAAATACTTAGAGAGTTTAGAGCCCAAAGAGAGTGTATGTCATATTTTCCTAATGTTTGTAATTGGAGTAGATGAGTGATGTTTTTTAAAAAAAGTAACAAAACATCTGTTGAGGTTGAGGAAGCCTATTATTCTTGTTGGCTAAATGAAACAAAGCTTTATTCTACTAAGGTGCTCTGCTGATCATAAAAACACTACTGCTTTGTATATAGAAGTGAAAAGAACATGAATACACATTCTTTAGAGACATCTGAAGGGCACTGGTGTTTCAGAATGAGTGGAAAGATTTGGCTAAATGCCTGTAAGTACGAATAGAGGTTTAAAATGAGACACATTTGAGAATGTCTGTGATATTTCTTTATCTTTTAAAAAACAGGCAAATTTAAAAGGAAGAACCATAAAGCACATTGCAATAATACATTAAAGTTTAATAAGTATAGCTTAGCTGCTATGTGCTGTGAAAATGACATGGAGTGTCTGGGATCAAATCAAATAGGATACCGAAGATGAATGTAAGATGACCTTTAGATAAAAGGGAGATGATTGAAATATGCCCAATTATTCTTTATCCTTGCCAAGAACAGGACAAGAAGGAATGTTTTTAAGTTCCATCAAAGAAGGACTTATAATTAAAAATAAATGTTATTAGTTGTAGTCACCGTGTTGTACAACAGATCACTGAACTGATTCCTCCCACCTAACTAAAATTTTATCCTCTTTGACCATCTCCCCCACCCCCTTATCCCTGTCCTCTGGTAACCATCATTCTACTCCCTGCTTCTATGAGTTCAACATTTTTTTTAAATATTCCACATATAAGTGAGATCATTCAGTACTTGTGTTTCTATTCTTGTCTTATTTCATGTGACATCAAATCAGGCTCATCCACGTTGTCATGAATGATGGGATACCCTTCCACCACAAGAAATAAGAATTTGAGGTAATTTCAAAACATTATGTTGTTCATGATAAATATGTACAATTTTATTAAATTTTTTCAATAAAAAAAGAATTGAAAGTGTCTGGGAAAACTATCTATGACTTATTCCTCCACTGGTGTTGTAAAACCAGCACACGGTTATAGGGGTAAGTAATTACGCTGGGTAGAAAACGGGAAGGAAACGGCGGTAAAGAGGCACAAAGCAGAACAGATGCGAAGCTAGGTTGATCGTGAAACAGCGGCAGACAGCTGACTAAAACGGGAGTAGCTAGGAAGGTATCTAGCGACTCACTCCTTTTAAGTTACTTAAACACATCTTTCCTAAAATGTTGTGCTTTTGCACACAGCTCTTTTTGGAGTCCCATCTAAGTGTGATCATATTGAAGTCCAAGAGGCAGAACCAATTGAATTCATAGAAAGCTACAGATTAATGGTGAGTGGGAAGGTGATGGCCAAGTTAATCCTAGTGAAATCACTTTAAAATCTTATTAAAACAGTCTTGAAAGTGAAGTAACGTTACATGGGGTAGAATGTAATCTGCGTTGGAGCACAAACATTAATTGAAAAAAGTCTATTAGATATGTGCTGAGGAAGTGATTGTATTTGTCTGTTAATGTATATATGTACATAAATATGTGTGTGTGTCTGTAAAGCCCCACTGTCAGTCACAGTGCTAGGTACATAGTATGGATGCAAAAACCACACATGACATGTGTAAGATGTCATAAGACATGTATATGATATATACGTATATACATGTATACTATATATCTTATAATACATCATAGGTCTTATAATACAGACATATATATCATCTACATATATAACATTGTGATTTCCCCTCTTCAACAAACACACACTCTTCAAAGACCCACGTTAGAGAAAAACACATTATTTAAATTGGGCTCGTGTCTGAGGCATTCTTTGTTTCTTAGGATAGGAATGCAGAGGAGAGGAGTGCATCAAATCACAGATGAATTAAATTTTTCTAAGTCAATTGCTGGTCACTGGATAGCTTAGGAGAGACCAGCAATATGATCTATTCTGAATGATCACTACGCTTAGGCGTTCAACTCATAAAGAGGTGCTGACATCTGAAATAGATAAAATCAACAAAGATGTAACAGAGACTACCCTCAGTATTATCACTGTTCATTGAGAAGCTATTTTCTTGAATTCCACATTCATTCAGTAAATTATATTAACATTTTTTATGCCCACAAATAAGATCTGATGTTCAGATTAAAGCCATATGTATATAAACCACACAAATAAGGAATGTTGTCACTAAGGCGAAGGAGAACACACCTGTAAAAACAGAAACGTCTACTCCCTTCCATCTTCCGCCACTCTTAGGCTCCTCTACATTCCCTCTTTGATTTGGGAAAATGTTTTCACGGTAACTTAAAGTTTCTCCATAGTTTACATAGGATTTATTTTCTGATAAATGCACATGTCAGTTGGAATGCTTAGAGCTGCAGATAAGACGGCAACTAAAAGTGGCCGAACGTCACAGTGTTCCATTTTCACAGAATACAAAATCTTGGCATGTGATCCTTCCATCTACTGTTCCACAAAATGCCTTCCATATTGGAATATTTTTTTTGATTCAAAAACCTTGTGAAATAATATTGTGACATAAAACTCAGAAAATTAAATCTCTTATTGCCCGTCTTTCTCCCTCTTCTTCCACCCCCTTTCTTTCCTCCTTCCTTTCCCTCAACTATTGATCAATAACAAGAATTCTTCATTTGGTTATATTATAGGATACAATTCAGTTGCACGCTATAACTAAATTAAACAAATATGTAATTAAACATTACTGAACATCTATAGTGTGCCAGGCCCTTGCCATTTTTAAGTACATTTTTGCACACTCATGCACAAGGCAAAACTTTTAAAACCTTGAAGTCCAGGGATAAATATATCTACAATCAAAACTAAAATGCAGCCAAAGGCTATTACCTTGTCTGTCAGGCAGAAATTCATCTGGGTCCTTGTATATACAGATGCTCATTTTTTCTGTGGGCTCTACTTGAGTCAATAACCCTGGACCCTTATTTTGAATACATCTGTGCCTATGGTTATGTATCCAAATATTACTCATTTTTTATTACCATAATTGATCCAATTTATGACCCAATTTATAGCATCTACACTTTCCAGCCCTCCTGATTTTGCTACCTGGTGTTAGTCCCTATATCTACCTTATACCAGTATTCATTTACTCTTTATTAAACTTGAAATAAATTTTCTCCCCAGCATATTCTCTCTGCCTTTTTGGCTCTTCCCTCAAAGGCTTGTCAAGAATTTGTAGTTAATTTGGTATCCTCCACCCCACAGTTTAAGATCTGTCTTGGTAAACTGCTTTACATTGTCTTATTTCTAGTGATGAAACCACAGATGATTCTCCAGGTTAATTTAAAGTTGTAAGATCTCTGCGTGTTTAAATTGAGCTCATAGAGTTCACATTGTTCTATCTTAGTATTAATAGAAATAATGCAATTTTTAAGAATCTTAGACAAAAAATTAAAAAGGTTGATGAAAATTTAAAAATTAAATTTGCCCTAATTTTGCCTTTATGTAATTTACCCTACTCTCATAAACCCAGATGGGTAATGGCGAGCACATTCCTGTTGTATGCAACATAAGTAAGTTTATTTTTATCTCCCTTAACTTAAGAACTTAACTTTGGTTTTAATGTTCTACTATTTGATGATCTATTATTAGGCTCTATTCCCTTTTTTTCTGTTTACTCATCCAGACATTTCCCTTATGGAAACTCTCTATTTTCTAAAGCTGAAGTCATCCACACTTATTCCAGCAACATGATCGTTACCAATGTTCTACTTAAGATAGATGTTAATTTTGCCCAGTAACTAAACTTCCTTATAAAATCTTAAGCCCATGGGTGTGCTAAAAACTGGAGCCACATCTTAAAATACTAAATATGTGGAACATCAGATTACCACAGGCTACATAATAAACCATGATAAAAAAATAAAAATGATTCAAGGCAGGTTTTATGATTCAACATAACATGGTATGTTTTAAAGCAAAACAGAATTATCAATAGAAAGAAAACAGATTAGATCAGGCACATAAGATAATAAATGATTACAGTTCCTGGACAGCCAGAAAAAATAGAAGCAATGAAGACTTTTACTATTCTGCCAAAAGAAACATTCTCTTCTCCAACTAATTTTCGGCATTATTTTTATACCTAATTAAAGTAATCCTATCGTTTCTATTTTCAAATATGGCCACTTCTTCTTACCCAGTCTGCTCTTACCAACCTTGTTTAAACTCTTCCTATTTCTGTTTTGGATAACACGATAGCCTCCTACCTGACTGCCCACCCAGCTCTCTCTGTACCTGCATGATCCTGTTAAAAGATGATAATCCAGACCATGTCATATCTCTACTGGAAACTTCCAAATTCTATTTTACTCAGTGTGAAAAAAATCACCTATCATGTTCTATATTATCTTCAGGAAGAAAAAATTATTACAAAAGAGAGATTTAAGATATAAAAATGGAAAACAAAGAAACTGAAAAACATGCATATAAATAAATGTTATTTGCATCTAAACTTCCTAATATGTCGAGTTTGAAAATAAGCACTAATATGGAGTATAACAATATAGCATAGTACAAAGAAGGAACGCACAAAATGAAAGTTTATTAAAGCCCTACTATTGTGAGGTGGACTACTTAAGACCTGATTAAGCTTGGACTGTATTTTTTATGTTTCCATGAAAAAGAATTCTATGAAAACCTTACATTATTGTACACAGTCATCCATTGAGATGGGCCAAAGCATTATTTGTGAAGGGCCAAGCTGGACAAACATTTGCACGAACATATAGGAAGGCATTCTCATGGCCTTTGGGGTAGAATCCAGTTTTGAAAACCAAACAGAAAGGTGATAACCATAAAAGAAAAATTGATAAGCTAGATGTTTAAAAGCTTTTGTTCCTCAAAGAACACCAGAGAACAGTGAAAAGACAAGCCAGAGACTAGAAAATAGATGACTTACCAGAAAGAGCTTACAGGAATCACTAGAGAAGTGAGCAGAATTCATGAGAAGGCAGAATGTTGAGAGGGGCAGAGGCTTTGCTTGTGTGGGGGAAGGAAGAGATCCCTTTACCTTCTGCATACTTTTCATGTGAACCTAGAAATGCTCTTAAAAATATAGTCTCATGTGGGTGGCACCTGTGGCTCAAAGGAGTAGGGCGCCAGCCCCATATGCCGGAGGTGGCGGGTTCAAACCCAGCCCCGGCCAAAAACTGCCAAAAAAAAAAATATATATATATATATATGTGTGTGTGTGTGTGTGTGTGTGTATATATGTGTGTGTGTGTGTGTATATATATATATTCTTATGTTAGTTATAATGAATAAGCATTTCACTGAGGAGGAAAACAACCAAGTCCTTAAACACAGAATAATTGCTCATCCTTGGTAATGATTGAAGATGTATAAATTCAGACTGCCATTAGTCTCTACTTCCATTTATACCCAGTCGCTGGTGTGCGTGTGAATCAATGGGACTCTTTTACACAGTGGTATGGATGGTACAACTACTTTAAAGTTGGAATTGTAGGCTCAGTGCCTGTGGCTCAAGCAGCTAAGGCACCAGCCACATACACCTAAGGTGGCGGGTTCGAATCCCCAGCCCGGGCCCGCCAAACAACAATAATGGCTGCAACCAAAAAATGGCCAGGCGTTGTGGCAGGCGCCTGTAGTCCCAGCTACTTGGGAGGCTGAGGCAGGAGACTCGCTTGAGCCCAGGAGTTGGAGGTTGCTGTGAGCGTGATGCCATGGCACTCTACCCAGGAGGATAGCTTGAGGCTCCGTCTCAAAAAATAAATAAATAAATAAATAAATAAAGTTGGAATTGTAGAGATGGGCACATGCATTTTCCACAACCTGGTGATTCTACTCTTGAACAGCTGTGCCAAATCACAGGTACTTAGATGCTGTAACAGCTAAAGAAGGAAACAACTCACAGGTTTGAGAAGACAATAGGTAAGCAAGTTGTGATACCCAAATGAGAAAGTGTCTTACAGCCATTTTTGAAATTACTGAATGAGCTATCTGTAACAACACAGAATAATACTAGAAACATTCCTGAAGAAAGATAAACTACAAGCATGAAATAACATATTGAGCTTAAAAAACAATCTAACAATATGTGGGTTGGCTAAAAATACTAGAAGTAATAAAACCATTTAAACAAAATTTTGAGAAAGGAAGTAAAAAACATGATCAGCCCTACCTTCAAAATCGTGATGAAATTTTAACGTGAGAAATTGGGCTGAAATAGGGACGTCCACACAGGTGAATTAATAGACTGGCAATGCTCTAGATTCAAAATTTGAGGGTAATAAAATGTATACACTTTATTATTCTTTTCACTAACTACTGTGAATGTTACATATACTTTTAAAAGCAAATGTAGTTGATTTGAAGTTGAGTTCAATTAGTTTCCACCTTTAGTTTCCACCATTAGTTTCCACTAATTAGTTGAATTAGTTTCAAAGTATTTGAAATATTTTTTTTTACAAAGCCAGCAAGAAAAAAAGTTAAATCCATTCTGAGAAATAGGTGTAAACAATGAATTCACATTTCCTTTGAACTATATGGTAAATTCCCTTCTACCACATAAAGAGAAAAGTTTCCTCTCCCACCCTGGACCTTTAGTTATTCATTTTAACATCCCCCAGACTGCTGGCTAGTCTGGGGAAATGATCTTATAATCATAGAGAAATTGAAAATTATAAAATTAAATCAGTGTTTTCTACAAACGCCACCTGACATGAAGTGTAGAGAGAGTAGCTAAGCCACCCTCCCTCCTTATCCGTGAGCAGAGGTTAAGTTGCAAACAAGGAATCAGGCCTATAACCAGATGGGGAGCTAGGATATCAACATATATGCCCTGATAATTCATCCTACTCAACAAAACCAGTGCTGGTGCAAGTGTTTTGTAATCAGCTCAATAAACTTAGTTTGACTTCGTGACTATGCTCAGTATAATAGCTTTTCATAAGGAAAACGAAAGGTCCTGAAACCCTTGTTACTTTAGTTTATCATATTGTGACACTGTCTGTAAAATTAGGAAAGCCCAAGTTGCCATGACTGAGTTATAAGTGCAAATACTTGAAATGTCTGTAAACCCCTCCCCCCAAAGAGACAGAACAGCAACAAGCCATAGTTTTTTCAAACTTTAAAAATAAAAACCAAATGTTATTCGTACATACTGTATAATTCCCCAATATTTTTGCTCTGAAGAAATGATAATTGTTGCCTATAAATGCCTTAATGTTTCTCACAGCTCTTGGATTCATCCCTGAACCGTGTGTGACTCTAGCTTGCCTCCTCTCTTCCTAATCTGGGATACATGGTCGTCAGTTTACTACGTCCAAGTTTCAACTTCACCGCTAAACACACACTAACTCGCGGATCAGCTCAGGCTCCGGACTCTGCCTGCCTCCCTTTCCTTCTTTGGTCCTTCTTTCCAGAGCTATTCTGTCCAAAGCCACAACGCAGCGTCCTTGTCCTTAGAGACACAAGACAGTACACCCAAATCACGCTTGGGGGCCATTCTAAACAGCAAGATCACCGAAGAAAAGCATAAAATGGGGAAAATATGGCAGGAACTAGAACATGAAAAGGCCACTTTGGAGTCCGAGAGCTGAAATAAGAAGGCAGGGCTATTGCTTTGTTAGCCTCCGAGGGGAACTGAGCAACTCAAATTGGGTGACTCAGGGTTTTTGCTACTCTGCACATTTCCACAAATGACTACAACACCTTCTGTTGATTTTGAGGTTACAAATAAATATTTACAAAATACTTATCCATGAATAAGGATTGATGGCTTTTATCCTATTTCCATTGCTTAAACAGATCAAGCCTATATCCTCTTTTGTACACTCTATTAGCTCTTCTTATATTTAAAGATAAAAGTAATAGCTAATGTCTATTGTTTATTTGACAAGTGCCAGATTCATTTTGTTGAGACTTTATATGTATTTAATCAATCCTCATAGCAGTTGTATGAAGTAGAAATGTGATCATCTCTATTTTAAAAAGAAATCAACAAGACAGAAGGGTTCAAGTATTGATGGAGGTCACACAGTCAGTAGGTGGTATGGACGGAATGAAATTCAGGCTGCCTCCTCCAAACTTGGTCCATTTAAGCCTCTGCTATACAGAGCAGGCAACTGCCTGCACAACCTTCACTGCCCAAATTTCCTCAACCTCCCCAGCAACTCCATCTCAAGTCTTCCATGTTTTGACAGTTAGGGTTTATCTTTGTATTAAGCTAAAAGTACAGAAAATGTGGCATTTATGCAGCATGGCTTTGGGTCCTTGAAGGACTTCTTTACACAGAGTATTTGGTCCTAACCTTAAACTGTGGGACTCAAGCAGCACATGGACATTTTTATCAGAGAGATGTTGTTGAGAACTTGCTTCTATCTCACTCTGTGTTCCCAGTGTAAAGAGCCATGCGAGTCACTTCTTTCAGGCTTAGTGCCAGGAAGAAGAGTCTGAGTACTTTGTGTGCATTTCTTTCTTTCTTCTTTTTTTTTTTTTGCAGTTTTTTTGGCTGGGCTGGGTCTGAACCTGCCACCTCCAGCATATGGGGGCCGGCATCCTACTCCTTTGAGCCACAGGTGCCACCCATTTCTTTCTTTCTTTCTTTTTTTTTTTTCAAACAATGTGAGTCAAATTAATAATCATATTTTCTAAGTGGATGCCAGGAAACTCTATAACTCTGAGGATCATGTATCCACAACACCAAACAGTCATTAAAACTTACATTCCTGCATGGTCATTCCATGCCTGCTGTCATCTCCTTCATGCTCTTGATTCTGCATTCTGTCTGAATTTCTACCTCTCACATGAGTCCGTATAACAGAAGAACTGTATCTACATAAATGTATAAATGAACTTCATTTGGAGCCACCTGATTTTCCCTGTCACTGTCATGCACTGCATTCTGCTTTGTACACAAACTTTAGAAGTGGCATCCAAACCTGAATGTGAAATTCCGGATATGATCCATCTGACATAACTTGACTCATTCGCAATTGCTTTGTGGCTAAGTTTTTTTTTTTTCTTTTAAACTTATGATGTTATAGGATCCTTATACTTTATAACAGTTATAAAGATATTTTTGATAAACACTTATTTAGGCTTGTCAGCATATGTGCTTCAATAAAACCTTTTATTAACATCACATCCAGTTGTTTATATAATTAATAATCTATAAAACTTTTAAGACCATATGCAGATGAACCTGAACAAAGTCAAAGTGGCTACACTCCCTAAGAGTAGATGGACATATTATTTTTAAATGGAGTTACACCTGCATAGATTCTGCTCCAAGGCAAGGAATGATTCCTTGTCATTGTATTAGCATTACATTAACTGCCATTGTCATAATGTTAACATTGCTGTCATTGTAAAATCAGCCTAGCAACACTAGCACATCAATTTAAATCTATACTATTCATGATTAAGGAATCTTATTTTTATTAACATTTTTTCTAGAAATGTAATGAAAAATTAATAATTGCAGTTTATATACAAGCATCAAATTCTTTTTTAAAAAATTAAGATTTGAACATAATAGGGTTGAAAATGTGAAACTGTCCTATGAGCTTGTACATAGTAGAGTTTTTAAAATAACCTTAGAAATTGCACAAAGGAAAAAGAAGCAACAGTAGATTGCTATTTGTCTCATACGGGGAATAAGTTAAGAAAATTCTAAAGTAAAACATGGTTTGGTTTCAACATAAGTTAACTTTATTTTATTAAGGGTAATTTATATCCCAGAAGGTGTAGTCTATACTGAGACTTTTAAGAGACTTTAAATTCATTTATGTCAGGAGACGTGGTTTCAAAAAAGAGAGAGAGAAGTGGTTTTTGTTTATTCATTCTCCAACAGAGAATAATCCACATTTCACTGACATAATTATGGGTCTGATATTAAATATAGGCAAAAGGAAGATCATGGATTGATTTAATTTTAACTTCAAAACATTCATTTTCATAAGATAAGAAGACAAAGAGTTGTATACGCATTTACTTATATTCATTCTACATATATTTGTGAATAATAAATCATTAATATAAGAAGCCAAATTCCCACCTTTCCATATATCCAAGAAGAAGGGCCTGATAAAAAAATAGAATGTGAACTATATGTTCCAAATTTACTGAATAGTAAGCATGTTAAAGTCTTTTTCCCAAGAGAATACTGGATTCTAAGCATTTAGTTTTTAGCAAGAAATAATAAAGACTAAACTTGATTTAAAGTCATAATGAAGAAAAACTACTTTGTAATAAATCATATATATTACTCTATATACTCTGTAGAATGGATCATTACAGACTGCTAAGAAATTTTTATTTTGGTAAATGGTTCATATTACACCATTCAAAAGTTCTGACACTTGTAAATGTGTCCATATAAATCAGTTCTTAATGTTATCACACAAGAGAAAAATGTTTTGCTGAATTAGTTATGTTGATGAATGAAATGACAGAATCTTCCTTTGGTTTTTATTATTCCCTTTTGGAGTGGGTGACCAATAAACTTTAGGTTTTGAAGGCAATAAAGGTTTTTTTTGACATGTGGCATTCATCTTAACAAGAAGTCCTTAAGATAAAATTAATTATGCTCAAATAAAGGAGAACTTTAAAAAACAGCTCTTCTAAGTAACAGAATTATATTTATTGGCAAAGCAATAGAAAGTATAAATTTCACTAGCAATATTTTTGTTAGAGAAAATATATTTATCCATAATCTATCCATAGTATAAATAATATGCATAGAAACTTAGGCCCTGTGTAGCTCCTAAGGGACATTCTCTGTCGGGGTGAACATAACTACAATCCCAACAGTCAGCAGCAAAGCACTTTCTCCCGTGGGTGACATCTTAACATCCACGCAAAGAACTGTGTGTTAGAAAAACACTTATCATGGGGCTTTAACCCACCCACCTAAAATTAACATTTTGGTGAACAACAGGTACAGATAATGGTATTTTCTTGCATTATATCATAAAACATTAATTTTACAGATTTAGAAATATTAGGAATAAAATTCACACAAAATCTTTATCTTTTGGTTTACTAATCGGAGACACTGCTTCAAAAACAGTCATAGTATAATAACAGCCATTCAATATCTATCTACTGAGCACTTACCATATACCAGGCACCGCTTTAGGCTAATATAATATAATATAATATAGAAGTGAGCCTCACATTTAAGAACTCTGTTTCCTTTCTCTTCATCCTGACTGGTCTCTATCCTTTCTATCTCTATCCTACTTTCTTATTCTCTATCCTACTTTAATTTGAAAATATTGAACACTAGTATCAATTTATTTCCCCCAATAATTATATAGTATTTATTATTTTAGTGGCTAGGCTAGATATATGCTACCCAAAATGATAGCCACTAACCATAGGGACTACTAAATTTAATTAAAATTAAATAAAATGTAAAATTTGGTTCCTTAGTCTCATTAGCCACACTTAATAGTGTCATTAGAATTTCATAATAGATTGGCTGAGTGATGAACGTAAGGGGGTTGGTAATGAAAATTCCAGGACTTATTGTCAAAAGTAGATTTGGACAAAGCAAAGCACCAATTGAGATAGAAAACATTTGTGGATGGTGACTAGCAACTTCATATGGAACATGTGAAACTCCAGATGTTGATTCGACATCTAAGTAGAGCTCAGAATAGATGCTATCGCAACAGATTTAATACAAGAACAAATTCTTGTATCTTGTCTTCTTTTAAACTAGACATTAAAGTGATTTACAAAATGTAAAACAATGCTAGTTATCTCCCTATATTTGTTTTTGTTGGGGGAAAATAGAAATTTAAAATTTGGGGGGAAATTTAGAAATTTTGTTTTGTTTTAGAAGTTTTGTTTTGGGGAAATATAGAAATTTAAAATTTTATTTCAAAATCTGTTGTTTATATTAACATATAAAAGTCTATCATTGCCATTTTCAATGAACTTATTTTTTTTCAGTTATATGTATATTTTAATACAATAACAAAACATATAGCCCACAAAAATAAGAAGATTTTTACATCTTTAGTAATTTTAAAAGTGTGAAGAGTTTGAGAGACTGAAAAGTTTGACAATTGATGAATTAGAGGAGCAATTCTCAACCTGTAGGTCACGACCACTTTGGACTATATTAAAGGTTCGCAGCATTAGGAAGGTTGAGAACCACTGAATTAGAGGAATTGATAAGATCAAACCTTGTTAAAGTCATTGTAAAAGAAAGAATGAATTTAAAGATTGGAGGTGGTGATGAAAGAGCAGGGTGGAATTGAGATTGTAAAGGGGTGTTGACCCAAATAAATGACTGACACAAAATATCTCAATCAATGGAAGCTTATTAGGCCAAGATTTTTGAGGACATGCCCAGGAAAAACACAACAGCAAAAAAGCTTTGGCTGTTTTTCCAAAGGGGAGATTGAAATCTTTCACATTTTTTAAAAAGCATATGAAGAGAGGGGGAAAGACAGGGGGAAGAGAGTTGATGAGGTAGTGATTACATTCTTGTGAACCCAAGAAATCTATATTTTATATCATACAAGGGAATGAAGGAAGCATCAATTATGTAGATGTCCTGGGTAGGTGAAAAAATGTCTGATTCTGCCTTGCACTTCCTAAATAGCTTATTTTTATATATATTTAGGAATTTCCCACACACAACATATACTGAATTTCTGTTTCTATATAACTTGAAAGCTTTTAACTTTCTCTATACTTGAGTTTGATATTTTATTTATTATTACCTTTACATCAAACTATTTTTTACATATTTATCTTATGGTTTAATACTTCACAAACACTCAAAACATACTTTAAGAGCTATTTAACTTTTGAGTGAGCTTTAGCCCTATAATGATGATTCATATTACTATATTACAATAGTAGTCTGATGCTGTTACTATGAAAAGTTTTGTTCTTGGATGAGCAACACTTTTGAATAGTTTAGGGACACAGAGATTGGGGCTACAGACAGATTCTATATAGACTACAAATGTTAAAAACACTCAGATTAGAGAAAATATGTTTCTATGATGAGTAACAAACATCATAAACTGTGGAATACAATCATTGGCATACACAGTGCTTGCTGTGATGGTCATATCTGTGTTGAGAATATAAATTGAGAATGTAGGTTTGAAATAAATGTTTCTTTCTCTATTTTGCTGATTCTTTATATGGATCAATTTCCCTTTGGCTGAAAAGAATAGGTACAGTATCGTGAATATAGCATCGGCCAAAGTGCTGAAGACTAATTCCAGATCAGCTGAGCAATTAAGTGGGATTTTTCCCAGTATGGATACTTTTCCCATACAGACATTCTTAATCTCCAGTGATTTCTTAGTCTGTGAATCGTATTTATCTTGCTCACCTTAATTCATGAAGAGATCTCAGCTAATGACATGTTTTCGACCATTTGTACTAACTTCACTGACGGAAGCTATATTTGGGGTGTACTTGAAGCCGTCAATGTTACGCTGTTATGAGAATAGCCTTTTAATATTTCATTATTTTCCCGTGGGTAAAAAAATTAAGTTTTAAAATAATCTGCATCTTAGATACTGAAGAGTTGTGTTAAAGAGTTGCCAACCAGAAAATAGGCCAGAACATCAAAGACGTATTTGATTGCTGTTATATTTTTTAAAAATAAGTTTCTGAGAAAGTTATTTTTATAGTAAAAATTTCAAGGAAATTACATAGTTTACTAAAAAATCTGAATGAAATATCCCATTTTCCTCTATACCTAGAAGAAAATATACCAATAAGGATGAGATAATGTCAAAAGATAAGATTTGTGATGATGTCATCCATCCAAGACAATACCAGTTCAGATCAGCTCAATCTTATTGTACTAATGGTCAATGGATCATATTTGAGGTCTACTTAGTATTGAAGAATTGGCACCAATCTACAGTTTCATTTGTGAATTCAAAGAAAAGAACAAATACAGTGGAATCCATATTACAAACTAGCTCGAGAACAACATTCACATGAACTGGGAGAATAACATTGAAAAAGGAAGTTCCTGACTTGCTGCAACAGAAGTCACCTTAGGGAATCCATTCTTTCTCTAACTGCACTTTCTTGCCCCAATTTTCCTGACTAGCTAAATTCACAATTACCATTAGATCATCAGAGAGAGCTGCCATTCTACTTGGAGGCTGGGCTCGTGGAGGTCATTTTAGACTGATCCTCATTTGGACTTAATGCAAATTTCAACTTGAAGAAAGAATGTTCCAAAACATGTCCTATTCTGCCCCTCTTTGTTCTGGATATACTTTTCCTTCTGTAGGTCCCCAAAGGTTGGAGAATTAGCAGTTATGAAATTTAAATTTTACTCACAGCATTGATATGGTATTTAGTATGCAATAAACTTAAAATACATAAGTTATTTGAAATAATCAAATAAATATTTTTATCCTTATTTAATTAATCTCATTAACAATAATCAGGTATGTTTTGGGGGGTGTTAATGGTTCAATTTTAAAATTATATAAAATATACCCCACATGATTTTATAGTATGTGACTACAGTATATTACATTAATAGTAAGCTATATTATTCTTTAAAGTATAAATTATAATACATTTTAAATGTTATCATGACATATTCATTATGTGTATAATACGCGATTTTGATATACTGTATTACCTTATGTAGTTGTACTAATTATAATTCATGGCTACCTTATGTGTTTACACTATATTTAATATCACCACATGAACACTATTGCATTAAAAACCTTTAATACTTAAGTACATGCTATGTGATAGCCACTGGAGTAAACATTGCACAGCATGTAATCCTCAAAACCACCTCTGATTTTTTATTCTCATTTTAAGAAAGGTAATAGAGACTTAGATTAATTTGTTTGCTTGGTAAGTAGAGGAACTAGAATTCAAATTCAATTTTTTTTTATTCTGAAATTATTATTTTTATTATTATTATTAAGACAGAGTCTTACTTTGTCATCCTCATTTGAGTGCTGTGGTGTCATAACTCACAGCAACCTCAAACTCCTGGGCTCAAATAATCCTCTTGTCTGAGCCTCCCAAGTAGCTGGGACTACAGGCACTGCCACACACCCTATTTTTGGAGACAGAATCTTGCTGTTGCTCAGGCTGGTCTTGAACACTTGAGCTCAAGCAATCCTCCAGTCTCAGACTCCTAGAATCTTAGGATAACAGGCCTGAGCCACTGTGCTCAGCCCAAATTTAAAATTATTTCTGTGGACACGTCTCTACACTACCTACTCACACTTTGTATCTTCTAAAAAATATCAAATATTGCCTAAATATGCACTTTATATTATGCACTTTTTATTAGTCCTATTAAATAGGACTGTTTTTAGGCTCTAAATGGAAACACTCAATGTTTCACCTAACATACAAAAGTTCCTACTTAAGGGCATCACTAAAATCATCATAATTATATTAAATGACACACACATAATTACTTTGCATTTTAAGTTGGATAATATATCATATCATAGTATTATACTTATAATAATAAAACTGCTACCAACAGCTCAGTTTACCAGGGAGAAAAACAGATGGATACTAGCATGTTTCAGCACTGTCTCTCTTCTTAAATTCCAAATTTCAGTTAATATTAGAGCAGGAAAAGCAAGCTAATTAAAGTCAATAAATCAGTTGATTATTTTAATCCCCAAATGACAGCACTGGTGATTTTTCACCAAATGTCATTATAACAGAGCTTCTAAAACTATTAAATTTTATGGAAGAGGAGGTGAGAAATATATAACAGGTGCTGCTAACTTTATTCAATCTCAATGCTCAGTTCTGCACTCAGGTGTTTGAACATTAAGTAATCGAAGAACGCAGAGGCCTGGATCTATCCTTCTGCTGTAAACGGAGCCCATGGCTAAATCCTGAAGGTGGCTAAATTAGCTCAGCGGGAGTACATAGCATTGAACACCTTGTAACTGTGCCTTCTGGAAATCAGTATGTCACCAGTAATATCAACTGGTTATAATTAGTGAGTAAATTATGTCCCAAATTATTCCATTTATTTCAAGGGGAGAGATTTTTTTTTCTTCTGCTATAACATTCTGGATTTATTGTAAATTCTTCTCTATTCTTTTCCACTCCTATAATTAAAGAAACTCCCATTTTGACAGAAGCAGGAAAAAGCTTCTGAGAGGATTACTTTCTAAATTGTTATTTATTTTTCCTAGATAGGGTTCTGATTCCAAATTCCTTTTGTTTATCTGCCAAAGCCAGGGCTTGCCATGTTCTGCCCTATCTGAATGGAGCCATTATATTTGAAATTTGTCTCCTGTGTATCTTCCTCTAAAACTTCAACATAATCCTAGCCAAATTACCTATTGAAGGCCAAAAAACTATGAGCACTAATATCCAATTCCTATAATTACTTCACAGGCAGTATTCAAGCAATGACATGTAAGTTCTGCATAAAAGGATTAATTCAAATGTAAAAGTCTCTAATATAGGTAGTTAAGGTTTTCCAACTTCTAAATGCGTTATGTGTTTAAAACTAATTTGGATACAGATATAAAGATTAAAATTCTTATTATACAATTTAAAAAACTGATTAGGATCATATCCACAAAGACACTAGAGAAAAGGCTCTTATCATCCTGCTAAAAGGCATCTGTTCATTTAAGTTGAATCAACAAAGCTTCCGTATTTATGTGTTCATTTATGTATTTTGAAGTATCTGTTTTCATCTGGTATGGATACATATAAAAACATCTTGGAAAATAATAAAAAAGAAAAAACATATTGTGATGTCAGACATATTGTTTTCCCATTCTGGGATGATCTGAGTGAGTATCTTTCTGGAATATATTGTTACTTCAAGAAAATGGATATATTATAACTCAAAGTTTATAAAAAAATAAGCAAGTCCTTCACATACATTAATGCAAATTTAGAAAATGTAGAATATCACACTTATTCCTCACCTGAAAACTCTAAAGTTGCTATAACAAACATTGAGTTGGTTGGCTATCTTATTTAATGAGACTGTGATTCTGAGGAAGAGTCTAATTTTGTTAGTGAATAAAGATGATAATATATAAAGTTACCAACAGAATAGATAATCTTGGCTGCGTGAGTGGTTCACTCCTAGCACTATGGAAGGCTGAGGCAGGTGGATTGCTTCAGCTCTGGACGTCAAGACCAGCCTGAGCAAGAGCGAGACACTGTTTCTACTAAAAATAGAAAATTAGCCAGGTATGCTGGCAGGTGCCTGTAGTTGCAGCAACTCAGGAAGTAAAGCAAGAGGATCTCTTGAGCCTGGCATTTTGAGGTTGCTGTGAGTTATGATGCCACGGCACTCTAGCCTGGAGTGACACGGTAAGATCTGTTTCAAAAATAAAGAAAGAAAGAAAGATAATTTTTGTATAGAAAGACTGGTAGAAAAAAAGATAAGGGATATTTTAGTTCCTTTTCATATTTGCAAGTATATTTTTTAGAGAAAGGGTCTTACTCTGTTACCTAGGCTGGAATAGAGTGGCAGAATTGTAGCTCACTGCTCACTGTAACCCTAAATTCTTGGGATCATATGAGTCTCCCACATTACCCTCTCCAGTGGCTATGACTACAGGTGCCCACCACTGTCCCAACCAATAATTATTTTACTTTTTGTAGAGACAGAGGTCTTGCTACGTTGCCTAGACTGGTCTCAAACTCCTGGCCTCAAGCAATTCTCCCACCTCAACTTCCCAAAGTGCTGTGATTACAGACTGGCCTGGAATCTAAATTTTTGCAATGAAACTTGGTCTGCATTCCCTGTTAAGATGAAGCAGTACACTGATATCCAAATAGAGCTTCTCTTACCAATGTGGCCCCAAGGAATCATGACCCAGAGGCCTCACTCAATGAGGTGACTGTTTTCAATGCCAAGAATGAAAATGTGAATAGCCCTTAGGAATTAACAAAGATAATGGCTAAAATATATACAAAATGTGCAAATTAACACTTTTGCAGTTATGGCTTATAAAGCTAGTTAGGAAAGATAAAACAATAACTTTCCTAGATTGGCTTATACTAATAAATAAAAAGATTTTACCACAATATTTTCCTGCTTTATTTAAATTTAAAGGTAAATTAATTTCATTCATGAATTTAAATATCAGTGCACATGGCATACTATTAAAATAGCATTTCATAGATGTTAATATAGTCACTCCACAATTGTAAAAGTTGGCAAAACTTGACAATTACATCATATCTTTAGCTTCTTCTATCTCACTGTAAATAAGCCTGCCAATTTATAAAAAGCACACAAACACTCATAAAAATCTAGCAAAGTGCAAAATAAGTAATAAACAAGATTACATGGACCCTAACGAGGCAATGCCAGTAACTCAGCAATAGTATCAGGGCTCTAAGATAGACTATAATTCAAATACTCTTAGTATTTGATATTTTAATATGTCTTTGGTTGTTTGATGTTCTAAAATATATGAAATTGCGTAGTACAGAGGACATTCTATACAAAGGTAAGTAATTTTATTTTTATGTCAAGAAATCTGATAGAATACATAAACTCCGAACTATGACTACATTTTTTTTTTATTACTGCCCTCTCATACTGAAACAGCACTGCCTTTCAGATTTTCCTCTTATTCTATCATAATCCTTTGACCAGAAAGCAAATCTTCTAAGATAAGAAGAAGGACTAGGTTACTTTTATTTACCAGCGACATAGTTTTCGATAAGGAGTGAAAAGAAAAATGGTGTTTCAAATTCTGCTTATGTCAACCGAAAGGGAGGAGTATCATGAGCAGGTGAAGTTTATAAAAAACTGAAAGCAAGATTTTTAAATGTAACTCAACTTCAAAATTTATCTAAATGATTTTGTTGAAGTGCTCTGAACACTACACAATAAAAATTCCATAGTAGTAATTAAGATAACACTTTTGCCATGAATTTTATTTTAAAGCCACTAGATGGCTAACAAGCATAGAAATGTGGATTTGTATGTGGCTGTTCATGTTTTCTACATATCAGGCATAGTTTATAATGTATTTTTAAGCTATCTGCTTGAGAACATTCATAGGAACCAACAGCAAATATAAGGGTCAAATGAAACATTGCCCCCCTAATTTAGAATGTTTTGAGAAAAGTAAATATTAAAAAGGCAGATTGCTATTATCGTGTTGCCAAGGAGGATTTTTTCTCTTTTTTTGCAAAACTGATCATTTCCAGAAGTTCCTAAGTTGAAAATAGAAGATATCTAATCAAGGAGCTAAACACAAAGCAAGTAAATTAAGAATTCTTAATCCCAACTGTGATCATAATTTCTAACCTACTGTTACATGTCTCTCTCTGTAATTCCATTTTGTCAGCTTTAAAAAGGTCATATTAATTTTACCAATTGCCACTTATAAAAGGTAATTTTGTCACTTTGAGTCAAAGTGTTTTAATATAAATCTTGAGAATTCAGTGTAAAACCTAATGAATAGTATCATTTCTGATAACAGTTTCCTATTTTACATAGAAACTTTAAAGCAGATTTTTATTACATTTAATAATAGTAGTAATAATAAGTCCATATGCTTTCTTCCAAAATTCTGGGGTCAGATTTATTTTTGAAATGGACAATTTTAGAGATTTGAAAAAGTTAAGTGGCACATATGTCGTATTTCCCCAAAGTCTGGGGCTACAATTCCTAATTAAACTTATCAAAATGACTATAGTAAAAAATACATTATTTACCCTGTATCACTCTCACCTTAAAGGTCTATTATATTCAGTATTTGTATTTCAGAATTGGAAACCTGTAACATTTATAATTTCTACACACTACTATTTGTTTAAACCACACTTAATGCTTAAAACAATTCTGAGTACTGGATTACTAGCCCCACTTTGTAGATGAGGAAATTGAGTTTCAGAGAGAAAACCATCTTGTTGATTTAAAGCCACATTTCACTGACTAACAATATGATCTTTCTTCAAAGTGTCACCTCAGAAAAGGAAAGTTAAAGGATAATAAAAACATAAGAGACACTGTCAGCATTTTCATGCTGACAGAGAAAATTCCCAAACCTCTTCACACTTTTATAAAGTATTAGGAATAGCCACCACATTTGTATAAAGTATTTTAACTGCAATAAAAGTACAAGATATTTCTTGACATCAGTCAACTTTGGTTCAGTCACTGAGACTCCTCCTAACTGGTTTTCTCCCGTCAGGCATCCACTTGCCTATTCTGGAGTATGTACATCCTGTTCTTGGAAGATCTAAGATTAAATCCCAATTTTCTTAATAAAACACTTGAAATCTCAGTAAGAAAATGTGTTATAGAAGATTGTATACTGCAACAGAAATTGGAGCTAGACACAGGTGAGTTTCAATCTCATCTTCCTAGCCACATATAACAATCACTAAACCTATTTTTTTTCCTTTTTCTTTTCAAATTAATGTGATGGTACAAACAACCAGGTTATAATATTTGCATTTGTTAGGTAGAGTCCCTCTTGCAGTTGTGTCCTGCATCCAAGAGGTATGCCATATACCTTCACATTGTGCCCATTAAGTGGGAGCACACTTGTCCCTTCCCTTCCTCCCCACTCCCTACCCCTCACTGCCTCTCCCACATCTTGAGTTGAATTGAGTTTTTCTCTTATATGAGTATTAGATCATCTGCTGACTTCATATTTGTATTGAGTACCTTGGATTTTTGCTTTTCTATTCTTGTGATATTTTACTAAGAAGAATTTGTTTTAATTCCATCCAGGTTAATACAAAAGATGTAAAGTCCCCGTCTATTTTACTACTGAATAGTATTCCATGGCATACATATACCACAGCTTGTTAATCCATTCCTGGGTTGATGGGTATTTAGGTCATTTCCATGTCTTGGCAATTGTAAACTGAACTGGAATAAACATTCTAGTGCAAATGTCTTTATGATATAATGATTTTTGTTCTTCTGAGTAGATGCCTAGTAGAGTATAAAGTAAAATGGGAGGATGAATTTGAATTCTTTGAAGATTCTCCAAATTTCTATTCACAGAGGCAATATTACTTTGCAGTCCCACCAACAGTGTATAAGTGTTCCTCCTCTTTCCATACCCTCACAAGCATCAGCAACTTTGTGATTTTGTGTTATGGGCTATTCTCACTGGGGTTAGGTGATATCTCAGGGTGTTTTTGATTTGCATTTCTCTGATGATTAGAGATAATAATTGCTATCCCGGTTCAGCACCTGTAACACAGTAGTAATGGCGCCAGCCACATACACCAAGGCTGGCAGGTTCAAACCCAATCTGGCCAGCTAAACAATAATGACAACTGCCACAAAAAATAGCTGGGTATTATAGTAGGCACCTGTAGTTCAAGCTACTTGTGAGGCTGAGGCAAGAGAACTGCTTAAGCCCAAGAGTTTGAGGTTGCTGTGAGCTGTGATGCCACAGCACTCTACTGAGGGCAACATAGTGAGACTCCAAAAGGGTTCTTGTGAGGTTAAATGAGATAATATATTGTATATTCTTTTGGGGGGTGGAGGATTCATTGAGGGCACAAGAAACCAGGTTACACTGATTGCATTTGTTAGGTAAACTCCATCTTACAATTATGTCTTGCCCCTAGGAGGTGTGTCACACACCGAGACACCACTTCCCTTTCTCTGCTCTTCCTTCTCCCACCCTCCTCCCTCCTTCACTCTCTCTCTCTGCTCTCCCCTATCCCCACCCCCCACTGTGTACTAGTTCATCAATTGTACTCATATCAAAACTGAATACATAGGATTTATGCTTCTTCATTCTTGTGATGTTCTACTAAGGAGAATGTGTTCTACTTCCATCCAGGTTAATACAAAGGATATAAAGTCTACATCTTTTTTAGTAGCTGTATAGTACTCTGTGGTATACATATACCACAGTTTTAATCCATTCCTGGGTTGGTGGGCATTTAGGTTATTTTCACATTTTGGTGATTGTAAATTGAGCTGTGATAAACAGTCTAGTCTAGTGCAAGTGTCTTTATGATAAAAGGACTTTTTTCCTTCTGGGTAGATGCCCAGTAACGGGATTGCAGGATCAAGTAGGAGGTCTAGCCTGAATTCTCTGAGGGTTCTCCGTATTTCCTCCGAAAAAGGTTGTATTAGTTTGTAGTCCTACCAGCAGTGTAAAAGTGTTCATTTCTCTTCACATCCAAACCAGCACAGAAAAAAAACCATATAGCTAAGGCAGTTCTTAGTAATAAAAACAAAGCCAGGGCCATCAACATACAAGATTTTAGGCTGTACTACAAGGCCATAATGGTCAAGACAGCATGGTACTGGCAGAAAAATAGAAACATAGACATTTGGAATAAAATAGAAAACCAGGAAATGAAACTAACATCTTTCCGCCACCTAATCTTTAATAAACCAAAGAACATACACTAGGGGAAAGACTCCCTATTCAATAAATGGTGCTGGGAGAACTAGATATACACATGTAAAAGACTGAAACTGGATTTGCATTTCTCTGATGATTAAAGATAATAATAATTGCTATCCAGGCTCAGCACCTCTAGTACAGTAATTATGGCACCAGCCACATACATCAAGGCTGGCGGGTTCCATTCTTGAGATACTTTACTGAGAAGAATATGTTTCAACTCCATCCAAGTAAATATAAAAGGTGTAAATTCTAACTTTTCTTATGGCTATATAGTACTCTATGGCCTACATATACCACAGATTGTGGATCCATTCAAGGGATGGTATTTAGGTTGCTTCCGTGACCTGGCAATTATGAATTGAGCTGCAGTAAACATTCTGGTGCAAATGTCTTTGTGGGATACTGATTTGTATTCTTCTGGGTAGATACCTAGTAATGGAATTGAAAGATAAAGAGGAAGGATGACTTTTAATCATTTAAGAATTCTCCGTACTTCTTTCCAAAAAAGCTGTATTAGTTTGCAGCCCTACCAGCAGTGTAAAACTTTTCTCTTCTCTCCACATCCATGCCAGAATCTGCAGTTTTGGGACTTTGTGATGTGAGCTAATCTTACTAGAGTTAAGTGATATCTCAGAGTACCTTTAATTTGCATTTCTCTAATAATTAGTGATGACAAGCATTTTTTCATGTGTTTGTTGGCCATCCATCTGTTCTCTTAAGAGAATTATTTGCTCTTTTCTTGTCGATTAATTTGAGTTTTCTGTATATTCTAGTTATCAGGCCTCTGTCAGATTCATAACATGCAAAATTCTTCTTCCATTCCAAAGGTTGTCTATTTACTCTTCTCTCCTGCCAAAGGCAGTGTTATACTCTTAGATATGCTGAAGATTTTTAACTTGATCAAATCCCAGTTGTTTATTTTTGGTGTTGCTGCAATTGCCGGAGGTCTTCTTCATAAAGTCTTTTCCCAGGTCAATATCTTCAAGTGTTTTCCCCACACTCCTTTCTAGGGTTTTTATTATTTTATGCCTTAAATTTAAATCTTTTATTTAGCAAGAATCAATTTTTGTAAGTGGTGAGAGGTGTGGGTCCAGTTTCAGTCTTCTGCATTTGGCTACTCAGTTCTCCTAGCACCATTTATTAAAAAGGGATTCTTATCCCCAGTGCATGTTTTTGTTTGGTTCATTAAAGATTCAAAGTTTCTTATTCTTTCTATTTGAGTATAAGAAGGTGTCATGATTCAAGGTATCGGTCCATTTCCTCTATATTTTCATATTTGGGGACATAGAGTTTTTTGTAGTAATCATTGAGAATCTTTTATCTGTTGTTACTTCCCCTTTATTGTTTATGACTGAAGTTATTAGAGATCTTATTTTTCCATTTCTGGTTATTCTGGCCAAGTGTTTATGAATTCTTTTCAAAGAATCAACTTTTTGTTTCACTTATTTTCTGAATGATTTGTTTTCAATTTCATTTAATTATGTTCTAATTTTGGTTATTTATTTTCTTCTTCTGGGTTTGAATTTAGATTATTCTTCCTTTTCTAGTTGCTTGAGATAGCCCATGAGATTGTTGATTTTCTCTTTCTGTTTTTTCATAAAGGCACCTAATGCTACACATTTCCCTCCTAGGACTGCCTTTACAGTATCCCACAGGTTTTGATAGCTTGTGGCTTCATCATTTTGTTCAAGAAATCTAATGATATTCCTTCTTAATCTCATCTTTGACCCAGCTGTCATTTAGCATAAGGTTATTAGATTCCATGACTTTATATGGGTATATTACCATTGAGTTCAACTTTTATTCCATGATGATCCTAGAAGATACAAGAAATAATTTTTTTAATTTGTTGAGGTTAGAATTATGTCCTAAGGTATGATCAGTTTTGTAGGATGATCCATGGGTTGATGAAAAGAATATTTATTCAGTTTTGTTGGGATGAAAAGGTCTGTATATGTCTGTTAAGTCCATTTGTTCTAGGGTAGCTTTTAAGTCCAGTATTTCTTCATTTAGTTTTTGTTGGGAGGATCTGTCCAGTACTGTCAAGGGGGTGTTAAAATCTCCAATTACTGTAGTATAGGAAGATATCATATAGTTCGGATCATTTAGAGTTTGTTTAATGAATCAGAGAACATTCAAATATGAGAAATGTTCATTATTGAAATTTCTTCATGTTATATACTTCCTCTGATGAGTATGTAATGTCCATTCTCGTCTTTCCTTATTTTATTGGTTTAAATCCAATTGCATCTGAAAATAAGATTGCAACTCCTGCTTTTTTATGATTGCCACTTGCCTAGAATATTGTTTTCCATTCCTTCACCTTGAGTCTTGTTTTATCCTTTGAGGTTAGGTGTGTTTCTTGCAGACACTTCAGACTTGAGCTTTTGTATCCAATCAACCAGCCTGTTCCTCTGTAGAGGAGAATTGAGTCTTTCAAATTTATTGATAGAATTGATAGCTGGTAGAGTTTGGGTCCTCTTGTTTTTCAGAGGTGTAGAACTTATTTTTTCCCCTAGAACCATTGTGGAGGCTAGGCTTTGTTCTTTCATTTCTGAAAATGTTTACTTTGGTGATGCACCATCATGTTGGTCATCATGCTAACTATTTCTTGTAGAGCTGGTCTAATTGTGGCAAATTTCCTCAATATCTGCATGTTGGTAAAATATTTGATTTCTCCATCACAAATGAAATTCAGTTTATAGGATATAGGATGCAGGGCTTCAAATTGTTTTGTTTAAGAAGGTTAAAAGCTGATGACCATCCTCTTCTGCTTTGAAAAGTTTCTGCTGAAAGATTTGCAGTCATCCTGATACTTTTCCCTTTGTAGATAAGACTTTTCTCGCACCTGGATACTTGCAGCATTTTTTTCCTTCATGTTAGTTTCAGAAAAGTTAATTACAATGTGTCTAGGAGATGCTTTGTTTGGATTGAGTCTTGCTGTATTTCTGAAACTATCTTCTATCTGAATTTCTGTGTCTTTTATAATGCTAGAGAAATTCTCCAGCCTAATATCTTAGAGTAGAACATCAGTGCCTTTATAATCATCCTCTTCTCCATTGGGAATCCTTATTATTTGGATGTTTGACCTTTGGGGATGACCCCATAAATCTCTGAGTGAATATTCTGTTTTGTTCTCTCTGCCTCACTGAATGCTAGGTGTAATTCAAAGGTCTTATCTTCAATTTCTAAAATTTTCTATTCTGCATAATCAACACTATTACTGAGGGTCTGTACTGAGTTTCAAAGTGCATCAAATGCCTCTTTCAATTCCCTAAGCTCTGCCTTATCTTTCTTCATTATGTCCACATCCTTGATGACTTTGCCTTTAAAGTCACAAATTTCTTGAGACAACTTTGAAACTACTTTTTAGATTTCTATTTCCATCTTCTCCTTCAGTCCAGTCATCTTATTTGCCATCCATATTCTAAATTCTTCTTCTGATATTTCAGCAGTTTCTCTATGGATAGTATTCTTTGCTGTGTCTCCCTTGGAATCTCTTGTGAGGGTTGCTCAGCTCTGATTTTCATGTTACCAGAATTCTTCTGCTGGCTCCTCCCTGTGAGTATTTTCACCTCTTTAAAAATTATATTATACTTTTTTTACTTGGAATGATATTAATTGACAGATAACCTACTTTGAGACCCTTAGAAAAGATTGCACCAATGTAACTGGCAATTAAAACTGGTGGGGTGAGACCAGCTGGAAGGACTAACTGTCCTTTCCCAAATTATCTGGAGCTTGTACTTGTGGCCTTTCCCTCACATCCTCAAAAAACTCTCTTTCGGGGACGCAACCAGAGTACCCAAGTGCCAACCAGTGATACAGCAAAGCCTGGCTCTGTTCTGGAATCAGCTTGCCTTCTACCCAGTCCCAAGGAGGTGCATCACTTAGTTGGAACCTCCACCGAACCAAGATTCACACACTTGCAGCCACACCAGAGATAACTGGAGGAGAAAACACAGACCCACCTGTGGAATCCACCCCTCCCTATTCCAATCTCCCTCAACTCAGCTCAGACAAAGGCAGATACCTTGTGAACATGCAGCCCAGACAGTGGTAGCAGTAGAGCAAGAACCCACCACTAACTTCAACCAAGATTTCCAGTAAAGCTCACTCAGACAGCATCAGCATCACCCATCGCAATAAGCCCAGGATAGGAGTTGCCAGAGAACAAGAATCCCTACTCAGTTCTGACTGAGAATTCCCTGAGGCATTGGGTAGGGCCTCCTTCCATGGGAAAGGCAGGCTGTACCCAAACCACACCTCTCCATGCCAAAGTTAGGACTATGGCACCACTGTTTCTGCACTGCCACTCAGTGACTCACATAATGGATTGACCTCTCAGAGTATTCTCTAAACAGTTTGGCCTCTTCAGGGAACAGTCTTCCAGGCAACCAGATGGAAGGAAGGGTGGACTGTGGGCTCAGAACTGTGCAGAGAAAATATGTTCTCTTTTGTTTTAGGCAGGATGAAAACTGGGCGTAGAGCTGGAGCTTTCCAGGTGGAGGAGAACTGGGAACTTCCCAACTCTCTCCCATGGGCTGAGGTGAGAGATCCTTTGTTCCTTGTTTGCTGACCATGCAGGCCTTGAGTCTTCTAAGTATTCTCTCAATACCTATATTCTGTTAACTTTCTTCTTCTTTATCAGCCTCACAATTTGTCTCAGTGGGGATGATGTGCACCTTTCATTCTCTTTGTGCTCAACTCCTGACTTTTGGCTTCTCCACTAATTGAAAAGCTTTAATAAGGTCAGAATAACTAAATGGATGAAATAATCTAGGATAATCAATAGATATGATTTAAATTAACATTTACTAACTACTCTTATTTGCACTCTAATTTATAACTATATTATATACCTAACATTTTAAAATATATTCATCATAAATAATTAGATGTTGAGATAAAGTTTACTCAAGAATTAAACTTGGTTTATTTTCAGTACTGAGCAATTAAAAAACTATAACATAAAAAATTAGTGACTCATACACTGATGGATAACTTTAGAAAACTAAATACAATTTTTTTTTTTTTTTTGAGATAGAATCTCACTATGTCCCCCATGGTAGAATGCAGTGTGGTATTGCTGCTCACAGCAATCTCAAACCCTTGGTGTGAAATGATTCTCTTGCCTCAACCTCCCAAGGAGCTGGGACTACCAGTCCCCACCACAATGTCTGGCTATTTTTTGTTGTTGTTGTTGCAGTTGTCATTGTTTAGGAGGCCCAGGCTGGTACATGTGGCCAGCACCCTACCCACCGAGCTATGGGCACTGCCAAATGCAATTTTCTTAATATATAAATCATAATAAGCCAATCTCTAATTATATAATGATGGATACACTCAGCTCTCTTTATCTATGGGGTCCATATCCTTGCATCCAACCAATGACAGTTCAAATATATTAGGAAAAAAATGGATGATTACATCTGTACTGAATGTGTACAGATTTTTTTCCTTGTCATTATTATCTATTCAACATAACAACTATTTCCATAGAATTTTCATTGCATTTGGTATTACAACAATGTAGAGATAATTTAAAGTATATTAGAGGATATTGATGGGTTATATGAAAATACTATGCCATTTTATATAAAGGACTTGATCATCCATGGATTTTGGTATCTTGAGGGGTCTTGGATAAAACTCCTCATAGATACAGGGACACAACTATATTAAACTTTCTGAAATCACCTGATTTTCATATGATTGTCAAATATAAAATTGTTTTCACATCCAGTAACAAAATTAAAAATGAGAATATATTTTATATGCTATGTAAAAGTATTTGAGACTTAATTTTATAAATTTTGTCCTATGTTTGAATAAGACGTTTTCTTAACCAAAAATAATACCTAATGTTAAGTTTAATGTTGATATTCCTGAATAAAGCATTATTCCCAAATTAATAAAGCATAATTAAAACATTGCCATAATTTTTAAAAATTATTCTTTTTTTTTTTTTTTTTTTTTTTTTGAGACAAAGCCTCAAGCTGTCCCCCTGGGTAGAGTGCCGTGGCATTACAGCTCACAGCAACCTCCAA